>NC_056729.1:1229883046-1230070546 GCF_019279795.1 Protopterus annectens | reverse complement strand
ATTTAAAAGAGAAGGGAGATTTTAAAATGAATACCATCATAATATGGGCTAAGACAATTTTTAAAACATGGAGTAGAATATTCTGAAACATACTGAAAAATGAGGAGGGACTTCTGACACTCAGGTGTGGCTCATGCTATAGGACTGCAGGACTGCAGCCCCCCCAACCTAGAAACGAAAAAGAAAAGGGAAACAGAAAAGAAAACTAAAACAGAAAAGAAAAATAAAATGAGTCCGGAACTCCACACATGCATGCTGTGCTTATGGAGTTCTGGGTACTCTCTCAGAACTCCAGACTGCTCTGCCAGGCAGTCCGGATAAGGGAGAACAGCATCCCTGCCCTGCAGCCCAGAAGTCTGTGCGGTGATGATGACCGCGGAATAGAACGACACCGGACTGCATCGTCAGCCGGCTGGGGCTTCAAGCCTTCTCTTGCGGGAAAACCAGCATCATCTTCCTACTCTTCTCTATATTTACTAACAGCCTACATACCACCACCCAACATGCTTCACTCATTCAATATGCAGATAACTCAACTCTCATCTGCTCCGCACCATCCCTCCTTACCCTTCAAAAACTCACTCAGGAATCCTTCACTTCTGTGGAAAACTGGATCACCCAGATCCAGCTCATTCTAAATCCCAACAAGACCAAACTACTCATATTTGCTCCCAACAAAACTAAATGTAACCATTATCCTTCACAATCACATCCAAGAATGGAACTAACATCTCCCCAACTGACAATACTAAACTCCTTGGTGTAGAAATCAACTACTGTTTGATGTCCACATCTTACAAACAATCAAAAAGGTCCACAAAAAAATAGGCACTCTGTATAGACACAAAACATTTATGTCTGATCAGGCATGAATTACACTTGCCCAAACTCACCTACTATCCACCCTTATGTATGCCGCACCAATCCTAACCCTGACAAGAAAACATAACCTTGAACTACTTCAGTCTTGCTACAATAAAATCACCAGATTTGCTAATAACTCCATCTGTAACATATACCACTATCAGGCACTACATCAACTGAAATGGCTAGAACTTCCACAGCTATTGACCTACCACCAATTAACACTTGCCTACAAGATTTTGAACTACCCTGACAAAACCCCATCTCTTAACCAACTACTAACCAAGTACATATCAAATCACCCCCTATGCTCTTCAGAAAAAATACTCCTTTGTATCTCCAAAGCCAATAATTCCGCAGGAAAGGCCCTGTTCTCCCACAACATAGCCAGAAACTGGAACAGCCTCCCCACTTCTTTAACCTCTGCTCCTTCTATCACCATATTCAAACATTCTTTCAAAGTGCACCTAATGAATAAATGGTTATGCCCATGCATCTCATAACAACCCACATTTCATTTTATAAACAAATAAACAGATGGTTACATTTCTAACTATCTGCTGCAGACATCAGGAATCTACTGCAAATCTATAATTGTAATAAGTTGTTTCTCTACGCCCTCTTTCAAGACTTGTGTTTCAGTATAATACCTCAGTATCTTGCTCTGTAATGTGTAACATATAATTGTAATATGTTGTTTCTCTATGCTCTCTTTTAGACCTGTTGTAACAAGATAATACCTCAGTATGCTGCCCTGATTGTATAATTTATTAGTAACATGCTGCTCTCCATTTTATATCTATGTATGCTTCTTTTGCAAAATGTAACATTTTGTATCATGCTAACTTTATTATAACTTGATGGAGCTTTTCTCCCCGGACCTCTGCTGTAAATGGACATGTGTTGGACTATCCCGGCAAACAAATGTAAAATAAAATAAATAAAATAATCGGCAGGCTGAAAAACCCACCAGGAAGTGCCCCAATGAACACATGGTGGTAGGTATAGAATACCTCAGGCTTGAACCCTGTACCATGGATGTAAGTGGCAAGGGCCAGAATTCCCTACCCACCACTATTCGTAAAAAAAGTTTGCAGATTTTTGCCTCATATTTGTTTTATTCCTCATAAAATCTGTGGTTTCTGTACATTTGTTTTTCCTTGTGCAGTCAGTAGTACAGTGTTGCACTGGTAGCATTGTTGCCTGACAGCTACAGGTTCTCTGGTTTGATTCTTGGCTTGGGTGCCTTGTGTGTGGAGTCTGCATGTCTTCCCATCTTACAAAGACATGTGTCTGCAGTGTTTCTCCCTGGGCCTCTGCTGAAAATTGGATTTTGTTCCAAGTCAGACTTTCCTGGTTAACAAATGTTAAATAAATAAAAATAACAGGCATTTGAATCTCAGACTTCATATTCTTCAGAAAGTACATGGTAACACAAAACATTTTATTCTAGTAATTTTCCAAGTTTATAAAATGGGTATTTGAAATTTGTCCCTATTTTTGGGAATGTATCCCCCCATTATTGGCTTTGTCCAGGTTTTTTGTGCTAAGGTTGAGAGCTATGGTGAGAACTGAATTTGATGAATATGTTTGGGGACTGTATTCCCCCATTATTGACTTTGTAGATGTTTTGTGCTAAGAGGTTGACAGCTATGGTGACAACCAAATTCAGTAAATGGTAGCCATTTAAGTTTGTCTTCCTCTCTTTCACAAAACAGCTGATTTGGCATAGTGGTATGTTGCTCTGACTGTTTTGCACAGGGTCCTGGGTTTAAGACTTGGCAGTGAAATGCATGGTGGTAACACAGAATTTTATTCTAGCAACTTTCCAACATAGTACAATCAATGTTTAAAATGTGTCCCTGGATTTTGGATTCCCCCAAATAAATGTTGGCTTTTATCAGATTTCTTGTGCTGCAAAGTTCAGAGATACAGCTGAGTGTCAAGTAGAATTTACAAGGAGCTGAGAGCTGCAGAGGAACAAAAGTTTAGTGCTGCTTATGCTGAGTTAGCTTGCATTGTTAATAGCACAACAGGTAGTGTACTTGCTTTTAATGATGAAGACTGTAAGTTCTACTCCCACAATAGATAGATGCATTGCTCATACTGTACTATGCTGTAAAGGGGGTAGATGCTGCAGTCCTTTTTGGTGAAGATACCTAGTAACTATGAACCTGTTATCAGTTTGTCATCCATTCCCTATTGCGATATCATCATTTTTTTAATGCAACATAGGCAATTTATTCCTCAAGGGCAACAGGCACTTTATTTGTAGGTGAAACAATGACATATAAAGTTGTTTGCTAGCAACAGCCTCTTCATTAGTTACAGATTTCTTTAATGTGGAATTTAGATGAATTTTACTTCTTTAGAGATTGTGCATATTTACTGATACTGGTGGACTGTAGAAGTTCAAGTAGACTTTTATGATGGAAATGTTCTGAATTGGGCAGTTTTGTCATTACTGGTGCATGCATTTTGTTTCATTGTTTACTGGAAAAGTTTTCAAAACAATAAATTTAAAATGCCCTCTAACAACTGTATTATATCGTACAAAGAATCTAATTTTATACAATCAGGAAGGTGTATCAAACAGCACATGTATGTTTCGTGTTCAAGGGGCCTATGATTTGAAAACAGCCCAAAGTTAATCTGTATCTGCCACTGGCAAAATGCATTTTCTTTGAATGTGGGTTTCAATGCTGTTTCAATGAATGTGAGTTTCAAGGGCAGAGAAGTTTTAATGCTAAGTCTATTTTCATTGTGAGACTGCATTACTTTGTTTAGCAGATATATATTAGTGTTTGTGCTGTAAAATGCAAAATAAAACTTTCAAATGAAATCCAAATCATTGCAGAAGTAAAGCAGTATGCACATTACAGTTTTTATGGTAAATGGAGTGAAATAACCAAGGAATGGGACTTTGGAATGGCTGCAGGGGGGAGGCTACATTCAACCATGATTTTGTGAGGGGGGAAGGGCAGCAAACTCAGACAGCCCCAGCTGAACTATACCTTTCAACTGCCCAGATTTTTGCTTCTTATTTTTGATATGTTCCTCATAAAATTTGTGGTTTTCTGGCAAATCATTTAGGAATGAAGTCACTAAATAATGACAGACATTGAGATTCAGACGTCATAAACTTCAGAAAAATGCATGCTAAAGCAAGACCTGTTATTCTATCAACTGTCTTGAGTTTATACAAGAGCAATTTTTAGTACTGTTTGTATGTTCCCCCAATATATTTGGCCTTGTCCAGATTTCCTGCATTAAGAGGTTGAGAGGTACTTGCAAATAAATTGCTTTATAGAATTAGGAATATCTAAACCTCTCAACTGCCCCCAATTTCGGCTCAAAATGTTACTCTCCCCCTAATAATCCCTCTGCAAAATGGCAATTTTTGAAGAAAACGTGGAGGGTTTACAATTATAAATAACTGTAATAATCAGAGTTACAGATTACTTTTATTTCAGAAATGCATGTAGATGCTCTTATTTTGTCAGCTGCTCAAGTTACCAGTACTAATATTAAAAAGGTGTCCCTTCTTTGGCAGGTTCCCAGCTGTATTGTGTGGCAATTTTATATTTTTGCATCACATTTTTGGTCCGTTTTTCATAAAGGTGTGGTTTTCTGGTAAATTAGTGGCAAATCATTAAAGACTGAAGTTAGAAAATAATGGCAGACATTTGAGTTTCAGATTTCATACCCTTCAGAAAATTCATACTAATGCAAGACCTACTACTAGTCTATTATCTTTCTAAGTTTATAAGAGCAATATTTAAAAATTGTTCTTATTTTTGGGCCTGTATCCCACTTCTATGTATGGCTTTGTCCAGATTTCTTGCTCTGAGGTTGAGAGGTATGAGCCATCACCGTCAGCCAGAGACATTTCAAATTGTGACATACTTGTTGCACCCCACTCCCCACTGTAGTGGCTTTGGATGTGTCCAAGCAAGGCAAGGAGCAGTTATGCAGTGTAAGTGTGCAGAGTATTCCCCCATCCAAGGTAGACCAAGGTAGACCACAAGTACGACCGTGGCTTTTCACCTTGATTTTGCAGAATGTTCTGGTTTTCTGTCATATTTTTATACTGTTGATTTATGCTTCTTATTATTCAGAAAATGCATGCTGTTGCAGTGCCCTGTTGCTCTGTGTTTAAGTAGCAATGCTTTAATGACTATCAGGTAAGCTTGTCAGAGATTTAAGATGCAAGTAAGCTTTATTAAGCATACTGTTAAACAATTACCAACATTGAAAGACTTTTTGTTGTTGCCATAGAGAATAATAACATAACAAGATAACGTGTAAGCCTTAGGTATTGAAATGCATACAACAGTATTTGTAATAAAGGACATGATTACAGTATTTTCAGAAGCTCATTACATTTGTTGGAGACTTGCAGTCATCTTTTCAGGCTTTACCCGTAAACTAAACGGAATGTCAATCTATCACGTGTGGTCCATAACTTGTGCAGGAATCCTTTAAGCAATTTACCTTGAGCTTGTTTCTTGTTTGCTGTTCATTTTGTACTTTGATCATGTCTTCCCTATGAAACAAGTGGATAGTTGTCAGGCAGCAGGTCTTTTTTGGGTAAGAAACATTTTTACAAGTGGAGGTATCACAGAGATTGCTACTTTCAGCATGTTACTTGGTAATAAAGCTGAATATAAATTATAATTATAACTGCTTTTGATTGGCATTCCAGTAATGTATTTAAAAAGTAATTTATTTTTTCATGCCTCACAACCTTTGTGTTTCCATCTTGCTAGCCAATGCACTGAAATATTTTTTCTTCTACACTTCACTTTGTCTTGATTGGACTCTTGTAATGATGGTTTGGCACCCAGGATGGTGTATTTAATTAAAGTTCATGTTGTTGTGGTTTTGAGCATAGCTCCACTCCTTTTAGTTGGCCACACCCCTTCCCATTGGCCCCACCCATTCAGCTGTCTCCTGCAGCCCCCCTTTAATTTGAAGTCACCAGCTGCCATTGCTGACACTGATTCACTTGTCAAACTATCAACTAATTTGACATGAGGTGTATACCTAGGAGGGGCTGAAAGGTTGAAAGCAAAAGGAAGGGTGGAGGAACTTTTGTGAACATAAAGAAGTGGAGGCAGATCTTACAGTAGAAGGATGTTAATAGACAGGAAATTTTAAGAGAATGAAAAGTACTATGTAGTTTACTAGGGAAGTGAGAAACATTATGAGATATAAGAGACTGGCATTCATGAAAATGAAAGGTGGCTGACAATTGTATTTGGAGTGTGTAAAGAGGGCAGCTACCACAGAGCATGTAAAGAAATTTATTGAAACTGCAGAAGGAGAAAGCATACTTATACCTGTTAAATTGCTTATAATCTAAGCACTATAAATAATTAAATAAACAAAAGCAAAGAAAATATGTGAAGAAATGACAAAAACAGTAATTATGTCACAAAGAGATCATTAAAAGAGAAACTAATCATACTGATGTAAAGTTACTCTTAAATATGGCAATAAAGGAAATCTTAATGAAATCTTAGTTTCACTTGTCTTGTTCAGGGTAGGTAGGTAGTTACATAGAACATGAACCAGATCTGCAGAGGAACATCTGCTAATGTTTTAAACTTGGTTCTAGGAGCAACTAGCATCCCTTTCCCCGAAGATCTGACTATGCATACAGACATAAGGCACTAACAGGTCAGGTGCATAATGAATAATCATGTCTTGATTAATGGGCACATGATTATTCTAACCCACCAATCTAAAAAACATGGGAGGGTCACTAGCCTAACAGTTGAAAACGTAAAAAAGTTTTTGTATTGTAGAGTGCAAGACTCTCTGCTCCTCATGATGAGGGGGAAAGGTCCCGCAGCACCAAACAATGTGTGTGTATATATGTATATATATATATATATATATATATATATATATATATATATATATATATATGTATGCAAAGAGAGAGATCATCTCCATCACCTCCAATATCACACAAACTCATCACAAACTCATACATGACGCATAAAATAAGAATGCAATACTCATATTCTCACTCTTCTCAGAGTCTAGTCATCATGGCAGGGCACTGCGTACAGGGCAAGCAGTACAGCGTCCAACAGCTGTTTATGTACAGCAGACCCAAGTCATGTAAGGCTTGATAAGTATATATTACAATCTTAAATACCAACCTAGCTATAACTAGAAGCCAACCCAAAGC
Organism: Protopterus annectens; assembly: GCF_019279795.1. Lineage (NCBI taxonomy): Eukaryota > Metazoa > Chordata > Ceratodontiformes > Protopteridae > Protopterus > Protopterus annectens. Next base: position 1,230,063,480 of record NC_056729.1, on the reverse strand, counting down.
CTGCAGTATAGAGCTAATATGACAAAAGCTGCATTGGCTAGTGAAAACCCTGGCTGCAGAATTCTAGACCTGCTGCAGGCATGCAATATTCATACTTCAGACCCCCATGTATGCTACACTAACATAGTTGAGGTGTTCTAGTCGCAGTACATTGATATTCTTTGGCCAATACTTAGAAGCAATCAGTTTGTCTGTCTGAGCCTGGTAATAGTCTTCAACTGGAAGTTAAGATGATCTAACTGCTGACACCTGTTCCTTCAATGTTAGTGCACTGTACTACCATCACAAGATCTTTTATCTTGACTGTAACATCCAACAAACTATCTCCAAAGAATATAAGATGAGTTAGGGATGCATTTGGAAAAGTGTGAGTGGTAGCATGAACCATTCTGGTCTCAGTTATTTTAGGACTGATCTTGAGTCAGCTATTTCTTATCTGCTTGAGGATAGAATCAAAGTTGGACAGCTAGACCTGAGAAAAGTGGTTTACTACTGGATGCTGTCTATGTTACATTAATATTAAATCTTTTTATCTTTAAAGACCAGTCTTAAAGGCAGAATGTACACTGTGAACAAATTGGGAGACAAAGTGGAGCACTGGATGACCCTACACCCCAGAGTATCTCTCTGATGAATTAATCCCTGAAATATCTCTTTGGAAATGACCTCAGTGGTAAGAGGCAAACCATTCAAATATGGACCACTGTGTTACCCCACTCTGGTGTTAGATAGACCACAAAGGTCCAGAAGGATTCCTGTGATCCAGAGTGTCAAAAGCCAGAGAAGGATAAAGTAGAACCAAGGATGAATATAACAGTTGCTACCTTGCCATGAAAAGGTCATTAACCTTTCTAGCAACGGCTATCCAATCATTGTGTTCCAATCAAAGAACAAACTGAAATGGATTTAAGCTGCTGTGAGATAACAGATAAAAGTACAGTTGTTCATGTACTGCATTCTCTATGATCTTCTCCAAAAAGTGAGGTTAAAAGATTGATAATCTGCCAGCCGTTGAATCTAAAGTGGGCTTCCGGACAATATGGTTCAATTAATGCCTCTCTTTGATGAAAAAACCCTGATCTTAAAGATGCCCACATAGTCTAGAGAATAAATGGATCCATGGGCTCTGTGTAGGATTTAATCAGCTTTGCCACACCTGGGTCCATTCCACAGTAAGTTGAACAAATGGTTGTGTGTGCACTCACAGCATTATCTTAGCTGACATGCCCATTGTCAGGCAAAGTAACTGGCCACTCAGTGTCAAAGCAGTTAACTTGATGGTTTGATGCAGTGGAGATCTCAGAAGGCAGGAATATTGACTTTTTACATGAAGTCTCCAATTGGTCACTTACATAATGCTCATTTAGTTTAAGCTTGTTGTAAGACAGACAGTGTTTCTTTTGCTATGGTAGAGGGAAAAAACAGATTTTTATCTTTCTGAAGGTGAAAGGGAAACAAAGGGAGATATAAATGAGTTTGTTATACACATACTTAGTGTGTGCCTATGTTCAGTGAAGAAGCAAGGAACAAGATCCAGTGCTTGAATGCAAAAGTTAAAACTGGTGGAGTGAAACAGCTGGTTGAGGCCTCTGAGAAAGAACTAAGGCAAATGATTTTTGTGATTTATGGCAAAAGTTGTATAGGTTGATGGCCAGCCACCCGATTTTATGAAAAACATATTAGCAGGTGTGATGGTTGAACATTTAACTATGTAGTCACCCATGTCTTTAGAGTTAAGAGTTATGAGTAAAGATTACAAAATGATAGCTGCCTTAGATGAATGGAAGTTTTGCTTCTTTGTAAGCTGCAATCAGCATAAGTTAGACAAGTAATGCATGGAGGTAGCGGCACCATCTGGCAGAGAGGCAGAGAGATGAAACTGGAATGGGTAGCTGATTGTCAGTTGTGTTGATCCAGGGGATGACCGGGGTCTTGCATTCGTGACCTTTGGTGAGGACTAATGAGAGCATAATTGCCATCCCTTGCATGTAAGTTGTTGTGGCAGTAGCTGGTGTTGGGAGGCAGCATGTGTGCAGAAATGTCATTGCATTAAGTTGGCATTAGAATACATTCAGGCTTCTCTTACTCATTGCAGTTGATTTACTCTTTGATCCACATGGATTCATAGACTCATAGAGTGTTACTAGGCTAATGACCCATGGGGGGTGGGCTTTTCTAAGCCTAGCCAAGTTTTTTCTGAAAGAATAATGATGTCCTGTATCCAAATAGGACACTGAGGGCCAGGCATTTATAAGCTACCGCTGTCTGTAAGGGACATGGGTGCCAGGCCTGGTGTAAATTTTCTATTCTCCATCCACTGGTAATAGACAAACTCAACTTCACATGGTGGGGAAGCCTGGTCCTTAGGAGAGGCAGTCTCTGGAGCACACGTCTCTCCAGCATATTCTGTTTTATTCACAGACAAAATTCAGGTCTCTTGACCTTGTATTTCTGGTGCTGTTTGACTAACAAATATGCAGGAAATTTATAATAGTGGAGTATCACAACAGGTTCCCAAGGCATAAGTGGAACATTAAGTAACCCCTTGCAATGCAAGAGACTATATGGGAAACTGCCTTGTAAAATATAATTATTATTGCTTGAGGAACCAGCTTAATCTGTCAGAGGATACAGAATAAAAATAAAAAAAGATATGGACATAAAAAGGCGTGCGGTAACATAGGCAAAGCAAAGATGTTGGCTGTGTGACATAAATGGATGGAGCTCTGCTTATAACCTAAATGATCAGGGGTTCATTAGCAGCTTCAGGACTGGAGGAACCAATGAGGACAGGGAGAGGAATGAAGGGGCTGCATACCAATCTCAGGTTTGAGAGATGAGAGTTACTTGGAAGGAAAGAGTGTAGCTACCATGTTGATTGTGTACATCAGAGAACATGGCAAAGCACATTCCAGGTCAGAATGGGGTAGGATCACAGAAGTGGTGATGTGCTAATGTAGAGGTGAAATGGCCACCTGGTGTCCCATTATATGCCCCTGGAATTTGGCTCATAAGATAGGCACTTTGCCATGGTGGTGGGGACATTCATGTCACAGGTTCAAATGCCCAGAATGAGCTTATAAACAGCACAAAGTGGTAGAGCACAAAATCCACCAGTCTTTTCTCAGTAGCACAGCCCTCACTCCAGGTGGATGCAGGAGGAATAAAGAAGGCAGTTGTGAAGCTGGAGGAGGGTAGCTGATGTCAGCCAAGGGCAGGAAAAAAAAGAAGTATGCAAGGTAGGGTTGAGCACGCTATTAGGAATTATAGACCTAAATGTTGAACAGTTTGTTTGGGAAAAACTGTGAAAGTTAATTACAGACTGGTTAACAAGGTTCTTGAACATGTGGTGTGCTGCTGGTAGATGATTTGTATCAGGGTATGGTTTCTGAAAGACAGAAAGTCATGTCTGTCATACCTGATTCAAGTTTATGTTAGGATGACAGCTGTATTGGATAAGGTGGGTGGTCTGATGTATACCAAAATTTCACAATAACTGATGTGATCCCACATTAAAAACATCAGGATAAGGGAAAAGATATACAGTGTACTGAAAAATACTGACTAGTGGGATACAATGGATAGATGTTGAGGTGGTATTTTCAGAGTTAGAGATGAGTAGGGGAGAGTTAGTAATGTGGTAATTAATAATTTTGTACCTGAGATTACACAGGGGTACTAAGTTTTAATTCTTAGGTTGAAAGATGATACAAACATAAATCCTGGGATATTGCCTGAAGGGGAAACATGTGGTAGGATGTGCAGAGGTCACATATGTGGAAAACAAAGTGTTAAGACATGCATTATGTTGCATTTTGAATAAAATAATCATGGAAGGCGGACTGGAATTAACCGAAAGAGAAAGACTTGAGAATTGTTATTGTTATTATTATTAGGTTCAATAGGGCGGCCACGGTGGTGCAGCGATTAGCGTTGCCACCTAACAGCAAGAGGTTCTCTGGTTTGATCCTTGGCTGGGGTGCCTTCTGTGCGGAGTCTGCATGTCCTCCCAGTGGTCGCGTGGGTTTCCTCTGGGTGCTCCGGTTTCCTCCCACATCCCAAAGACATGCTATAGGTGGATTGGACACTCTAAATTAGCCCTAGGTGTGAGTGTGTGTGTGCCTTCTTTGGAAGGTTGGGCGCCGGGCTGGCTACTCGACACTGTAAAACTCCACTGCCAGTTATGAGTGGACAGGTGATCCATTGTGGCGATCCCTAACCAGGAAAAAGTCAGAAGAAGATTATTATTAGGTTCAATAAATATTTCTACTATTAAATGAGTGAAGGAAAATGCAGTAGGGACATCCTTAAAGCCTAGAGTCCATTTTTTGAGGCAACATTATTCTGCAAATTTTAGGATAGAAGAATGGATTCATAGGAGGTGCTCAAAAACAGAGGTTTGTACTGCATAACTGTGAACATGACACAGCATTAGAAGAGCTGAAGATTTCATCCTGAAAGTTATGAGTGGTAGGTATGTATGATATGGTCGTAGTACTTGAAAAGATTAACTTCTGGATTTGCATTAGAGCATGGACATAGGGGAAGGGTAGGACATGATTTAACAATAACATTTAAAGGGAAACAGAACAGAAAAGATAATTCTTTACTAAGAGAATACTGTGGAGATGAATAACAAGCTAATTTGTAACTGAACACTAAACTGTTGACAGGTTCAATAAAGGCATGGGACAAGTGGTAGAGGATCAGTGACTTAAGGACAAAATGAAGAACTGGATAGCCTTGATGATGGCAGTAGCTGCATGTTGATGTTTCTGTTGACATAAATGTGGCAGATGATTGACTGCTGTATACACTTATTGTTAGCCTTGTTGCTCAGGACATGGCTGAAAAGAGAACTTATAAAGTTAACATAAATAATGACTTAATTCAGTCTCTGATTATCCACTTTAATTTATATCAGGTTTAAGAGTAAAGTGGAGTCTATCCCTCTACTCACTCGGCACAAGTTAGACACCCCAATTTTGGATACGGTGTCGGTTTATCTCTTTCTCTCTCTCTCTCTCTCACACACACATACACACGCACACGCATATGCACGCGCACAAGCACGCACATGATATTTATGTCACACACATGACATGTACACATATGAGTAATTTGGAATGTCATTAATTCAGCTACAGAATATCTTTGGGATATGGTAAGAAACTGGAGCACCTGGCAAATCACCCCACAAACACAGACAGGTCAAGCAAACTCTGCAGCAAAATACCCCAGCTGAGAACTGAACTTGGCTACTCAGAAATAATAACAGAAGTGAAGTTACATTTTTAAAATGGTGGCATGATATAAAGTAGACAGTCTGTATGCAATGTACTGTAACCATTTTTTTCCCTTAATTCCACAGGTGACTACTTTAAAGAAAAGGGAAAATGAGAAGAACATGGATCAAGACATTGCTTTCATCTGCTTCTCTGTGCCATGTTTAATACTAAAGAAAATGAATGACAGTGCTTTGAGAATGTTTGGCTGGAAAGTCAACATGATGCTATGGTTCCCTTATATTGCTTTTGTAGGGGTTACAGACCATAAAATGGTACCTAACGTATTTGGTAAATCACAGCTGACTGTTCATATCCACTTATTCCTGAAAGGATCACACTGTCAGGACTCAATTCATGAAAGCATCTATACCTTCCTAGGAGCCTAGGCAAGAAATCTGATCACTTGTATATAACTTGTTTGATCACCTGTATGTAACTTGTTTGTACATACATAAAAAAAATAAATAAATAGTTCATATACTTATTTCTTTGTGATTATTCTCTTAGGGCAATCTAAATGTATTTGATTACAATCGAATGTGTACTAATATGTTTTGGAGTGAAACTTGGTTATGCTACTTTCTAATTTTGTTACCTATGTAATCCTTAATTGTTTTGTAACTGGAGCTTTCCTCCTCGGGTCTCCACTGAAAACAGGCCCCTGGCCCAGCTGGACCAACCCGGTTAACAAATGTCAATAAATAAATAAATAAATGATGAATCTGTATCTTTCCACTTTAGTCATTGTACAGATATACAGCTCTCACAGCTGTACATCCTCTTCCAGAGCAAAACTTTGATTTAGTATGGTTATGTTTTCTTCTAGCAGTCATGACCTATACATTCTTGTACAGGAAGGATGTGATAGAGACAACCTGGTATTTCAGGAATGTTTATTAGGACCAGTGGGATAGCATATTTTACCAAATAGGGTATACAAGACTGATGGGGCTGGACATAATATGTTAGATGAGAGTTGGGTCTGGTGCAGTATAAGGAAGCACTTTTCATAAAAACAGGCATAATATTTGTAGAATAGCTTCTTGAATGATATGGGAGATCATGAAAGTGGAGGGCACATGAAAGAGAGATGTAAGAATATATTTTCACCCAGGCATTAACAGGAGGTAATGACTAATCCAAAATGGACCCTTTTCAGTCATATTAGAGGAGAAGTACAAAAAGTGCAACATAAGCTGGGAAATGTCATGATAACATGACACATTGTGCTTTTACAGCACTATATTGACTGGAAAAATATATGTGTGACCGCAGAACTCCAGATGTTTTATCCTGATAATAATTAAGATGTATGGCTTGTACTGCTCTGGACATGAGATGTACTTTAATTTTTCTGTGGTCTATTTACCAAAGGTAATATGATATAGTAAGTGGTGAAACAAAATGCATTAACCAATAAAGACAACAAAAGTACCCATTTCAGAACATTTCAACCATAAAATGCAACTCATACTGCTGTCATTATAATCCATCAATATCAGTACTCATCAATCATGGCCACTTTATTTACTGTGTATATATTAAATGTTTGATTTTGATAAAATTGCCTCAGTGAAATATTCCAATTTGCTTTATGCAAATATATACTAGTCCTGCAAAGACTTTATCAACTCAGCAGTCATTTTTATCCAAACATCCTCTAAACCCAGCAATTAGAGTTTGATTGTTGACTGCACCCTTCTCAGATGTCCATGACAAAAAATGAATACAAATAATACTGACAATATAACATATTTCAAATTTATTTAACACAAGCAGCAGCCATAGTAAATTATTCCAGATTAATTCACACACACACACACACACACACACACACACACACACACACACACACACACACACACACACACACATATGCATGCACACTAGTCCTGCAAAGCCAGATTAAAGACTGTTTAAAAACGTTGATAAGATGATAAGATAATTTCATCTACAGATAGCCCCACCCACCCTCACCATCAGTTATAGCCACTTTGTTGACTGTGTACACCCCTTATTATTATGAAGAAATAAATTACATGTACTTCACTGGTAGCTTTGTATGAAGTACATGAAATTGTATAAGGATCTCTAACATCACACCATACACTCCAACTATGTGTAGTGCAGCTTTTAAATAGAAGAGTATTTACTGAAACCATAAGAAATGTTAACCACCTGATAAGATATGCTAAGTCAATATGCCTAATCTCTGTGGAAGTAAATGTCATCTGAATAATTCCCCATTAAAGACAATTATTACTAATCCAGATGTTGCTGTTGGCAAATAACTTTGCATTTCAATACTTCATCTACAAATGCCGTGCCTGCATCTTTTGAAGAATAAATGGAATATGTAGCATTAAAAATTGGAGTGCTGATCATATTGCCATAACATTTCCAGAACTTGATCAACTATGCAATAGGGAATGGCAGAAAAAAAAGCAACCAAAAGTTCATAGTTACTAGGCATACAGTTCAGGAGACCGTTAAGGAGCTTAGCCAACATTCCCAGTTGCCTCAAAGTACTGTCTGGTTAAGTGATTTGCTCAAGGTCACACAGTATGTAAATGAAAGTGGAAAATTCAAACCGTGTACCCTGGGCACGTGAAGCAGCTGATTAACAAGTCAGAGCTTTAGTCCTCTGTACTAACTGCCAGACAATGTATGAATTTTTAACTAAATGTAGAAATCCTTTACAATCCAATATGGTAGAGAAGACTGTATCACAGTAATATGCAACATTGACTACATAATGGATGCTGAAGATCAGATGGCTCTGATCATCACTCCAGATAAGGCAGACTATATCACCTGACAAATATCAACCCCTTTGCAGTTGCTGGAGGCTGAAAAGAAGGTACTGCTAAAATATATTACTAAAATGCAACATCTTAATAATGTATTACACAATCCAGACCTATTAATGAATTAATTCATTCCTTAGTGCAATGAATAATGCAAAACAGTTAAAGACAAATACCTGGGTGGAGTATTATTATTATTGGCTTTGTTCAGGTCTTTTGTGCTAAGATGTTGACAGCTATGGTGAGAACTGAATTCACTAAATGGTAGCCATTTAAGTTTCAGTCTTCCTTTCTTTTATAAAACAGATGATTTGGCATAGTGGTATGCTGCTCTGACTGTTTTGCACAGGGTCCTGGTTTCAATACTTGGCAGTGAAATGTATGGTGGTAACACATCATTTTATTCTAGCAACTTTCCAACATTATACAAGCAATATTTAAAATGTGTCCCTATTTTTTGGTCTTTTGCCCCCCCCCCTTAAATTTTGGATTTTTCCAGATTTCTTGTGCTGCAAAGTTCAGAGATGCACCTGAGTGTCAAGCTGATTTTACAAGAAGCCGAGAGCTGCAGGGGAACAAAAGTTTAGTGCTGCTTATGCCAAGTCTGCTTGTGTTGTTAATAGCACAATAGGTAGTGTGCTTGCATCTTGATGCAGAAGGCTGTGGGTTCTACTTCCACAGTAGGTAGATGCATTGCTGATACTGTACTGTATTGTAAAGGAGGTGGATACTGCAGTCCTTTTTGGTGAAGATACCTAGTAACTATGAACCTGTTATCAGTTTGCCAACCATTCCCTATTGCAATATTACTAGCTTATCGTTTCTTTAGTGCAATTTAGGCAATTTATTCCTCAAGGGCAACAGGCACTTTATTTGTAGATGAAGCAAAATATAAAGTTGTTTGCTAGCAGCAACCTCTTCATTAGTTACAGATTTCTTTAATGTGGAATTATTTGGATGACTTTTACTTCTTCAGAGATTGTGCATATTTACTGATACTGGTGGACTGTAGAAGTTTGAGCAGACTTTTATGATAGAAATTTTCTGAATTGGGCAGTTTTGTCTTTATTGGTGCATGCATTTTGTTTCATTGTTTACTGGAAAAAATGTTCTGAATTGGGCAGTTTTGTCATTATTGGTGCATGCATTTTGTTTCGTTGTTTACTGGAAAAATGTTCAAAACAAATTTCAAACACCCTCTAACACCTGTACTATATTGTACAAGGAATATAATGTAATACAATCAGGAAGGTGTATCAAAGACCACGTGTATGTTTCGTATCCAAGGGGCCTATGATTTGAAAACGGCCCAGAGTTAATCTTTATCTGCCACTGGCAAAATGTATTTTCTTTGAATGTGGGTTTCAATGCTGTTTCAATGAATGTGAGTTTCAAGGGCAGAGAAGTTTTAATACTAAGTCTGTTTTCATTGTGAGATTGCATTGCTTTATTTAGCAGATGTCTTAGTGTTTGTGCTGTAAAATGCAAAATAAAACTTTCAAATGAAGTCCAAATCATTGTAGAAGTAAAGCAGTATGCACATTAGTGTTTATGGTAAATGGGGTGAAATAACCAAGTAATGGTTCATTGGAATGGCTGCAGGGGAGAGGCTCCATTTGACCATGATTTTGTGAGGGGTAAGGGTGGCAAACTCAAAGACAGCCCCGGCTGAACTATACCTCTTAACTGTCCAGATTTTCAAAGAATGAATAGATTTTTGCTTCTTATTTTTGGTTTGTTCCTCATAAAATGTGTGGTTTTCTGGCAAATAATTTAGGAATTAAGTCACTAAATAATGACAGACATTGAGTTTCAGACTTCATAACCTTCAGAAAAATGCATGCTAAAGCAAGACCTGTTATTCTATTAATTGTCTCAGTTTATACAACACTTTATAGTACTGTTTATATGTTCCCCCAGTATATTTGGCCTTGTCCAGATTTCCTGCATTAACAGGTTGAGAGGTACATGCAAATAAATTGCTTTATAGAATTAGGCATATCCAAACCTCTCAACTGTCCCCGATTTTGGCTCAAAAGAAAAATAAATAACTGTAATAATCAGAGTTATAGATTACTTTTATTTCAGAAATGCATGTGGATTCTTTTATTTTGTCAGCTGCTCAAGTTAGCTGTACTAATATTAAAAAAGTGTCCTTTCTTTGACAGGTTCCCAGCTGTATTGTGTGGTTATTTTATATTTTTGCATCACATTTTGGTCCATTTTTTATAAAATTGTGTTTTTTAGCAAATTAGTGGCAAATCATTAAAGACTGAAGTTAGAAAATAATGACAGAGATTTGAATTTCAGATTCCGTACCTTTCAGAAAATTCATACTAATGCAAGACCTACTATTCTATTATCTTTCTAAGTTTATAAGAACAATATTTAAAAATTGTCCTCATTTTTGGGCCTTTGTCCCACTTCTGTGTATGGCTTTGTCCAGATTTATTGATCTGAGGTTGAGAGGTATGACAAATGTGTCAGGGCCATCACAGTCAGCCAGAGACATTTCAAATTGTGACATACTTGTTGCACCCCATTCCCCCATGTAGTGACTCTGGATGTGTCCAAGCAAGGCAAGGAGCAGTTATGCAGTGTAAATGTGCAGAGTATCCCCACATCCAAAGTTCATAAGTTCATAGGTTGGTATTAGGCTATCGGCCCTAGGGCCTATACAAGCCTAGCCATAACAATTCCCTGGATATTTCTTCCCACAATATTTACTTCTCTGGACTCCTGTCTAGCAGGGCAACTGACATGATCCCCGGGGTGAATTTCCTATCTCCCATCCAATCATCAAGGTTCCTTTTGAAGAGGGCCAAGGAGGCACTCTGCTTGACATGTATGGGCAGTCTATTCCAGAGTATGGGGAGTCTCTGGGTCAGGAACCTATCCCTCCAGCATGTTTTGTTCATTGTGATGACAAGGTTTAGATCCCTGGAGCGTGTGGCTCTGAGGGATTGGGATTTCTTTAAGTGGAGCATGTCCAACAGCTCAGGGTTTGACATGGCCTTGTATGTTAAGCAGAGTTCGCCTCTGAGTAGACAATATGCCACAGAGTATAGCTGGAGTTTTTTAGATGATCAGCATATGGCATCTGCTTTAAGCCTGTCATTCTTTTAGTGAGGTATGTCTGTGGCCTTTCCAGCTGTTGCAGATGTCTTGTGAGGTACATACCAAACTGGGCATTATACTCTATAGTGGGTCTAATGAGGGATGAGTACAGTGGGACAATGACCTCCTTTTTTCTGGATGAAAAGCCCTTAGTGATGAGGTGTGCCACATAGAAGGATTTCCTGACTGTTGTGGTGATGTGGTTATCGAAAGTGAGACCACTGTCCACCTGTGTCTCTAAGTCTCTCATCACACATTCGATGTTTAGTGTACTGCCACCTATGTTGTAATTCATGGGTACATGTTTTTTTCCAAAGGGGATAACTATACATTTCTTGTCATTAAGCTTGAAGATTGTCACTTCTGACTTCAGTAGCATGAAGTTGGCTTTGGAGAAGTTTTTTAAGGAGGTTTCCTTACTGGGGGTGGGATGTGGATGTCAAGGGTGATTTGCTTATGGTCAGACCTGACCAATGAGGGGGGTGACCACTGGTGTGGAGCATCTATTTCCCATGTTGGTAATGACCAGGTCTAGGATATTGGAGCCCCTGGTGGGACAAAGGATTAGTTTTTCCAGGGCATTGGAATTAATGAATTCCAAGAACAGTTGGGAAAAGGAGTTGGTACCCGAGTAGTTTTCCCAGTTAATGGCAGGGTAGTTGAAATCACCCAGTATTAGTAGACACAAGTACTACTTTTATTCTGTCCTTGATTTTGCAAAATGCTCTGGTTTCTATCATATGCTTATACTGTTGATTTATGCTTATTATTAGTCACTGCAGTGCAAGGAGAAGTGGTTTGAGTTGAGTGCTAATTGCTTTTCTTATACTTGATTTTGACAGGCATTCCAGTAATGTATTTAAAAGGTAATTTATTTTTTCATGCCTCACAACGTTTTTGTTTCCATCTAGCTATTAAGTAAGTTGTCATGCAGCCAATGCACTGAAATATTTTTTTTCTTCTACATTTCATTTTGTCTTGATTGGACTCTCATAATGACGGTCTGGTACCCAGGGCAGCGTATTTAATTAAAGTTACAGTTTTTGTGGTTTTGAGCATAGCTCCTCCTCTTTCTAGTTGGCCACACCCTCCCCATTGACCTCACCCATTCACCTGTCTCCTGCAGCCCCCCTTTGATTTGAGGTCAGCAGCTGCCACTGGGAGAGGGCAGAGAGTGAGAGGAGCACTTGGTGATCTAAAATGGGCAATTTTTTATAACTATTTACTACCACAACATAGGTTCACTTGGAGGACATTTTAAGCTTAACCAATTCCCTTTTGCTGCTTGAATTAATATTTTCTGATGGGTCTTACCTAGCCCATGCCTGATAATTGTACATTATCTCTCATGAGAATAACTGTGATCATACCATAGATAATTTGAGGGGACCCATGTAAGGGATGCAGCATATAGGAACTGCCTCTATCCATCAGTGGCATGAGGGGCAATCCTGGAGTACATTTTCTATTACCCATCCATAGATCCAAGTTGCATTTGAATATGGACAGATGAGCTTTGTTTATTTTTATGGATAGTGTGTTCTGGAACAGCGGTAGCCTCTGTGATATATATCCATCTCTCCACAACATTCAGTTTAGATACCTAGACTGAGGATTTCTGATGCCATTTGACTTGCTGATGTTCAGTAGGTCCATCTGTATTAGGTTGGAGGATGCCTTCTATGTCAGACATGTCACCGCTAAGCACTCTGTAGGATACTGAGTATAGTAATAAATCTTTGAGGTGATCCATGCAAGACCTATTGTTTAGGACTTGTATCCTTTTAGTAAGGTATCTCTGAAGGTATTCCAATAACAGCTTTTCCATTTCATATCAGGTTTCTTCTGAAGAAAGAATACCAGGAAGACCTAGTTGAGGTAGTATACTTCCAAATGCAGAAGCTCTAGATATTAAATATTTCAAACTTTACAAATACAGTTTTCTATTACACAGTACATTCTACCTCTCTAGACACCATATCATGTCAGCAACTTTAATAACATACCGAAAAAGATAGGGTCTAACATATAAAACTCCTCTCTCTAGATCTTCTGTGTATGGCATTCATCACTGTAGCTAGCTCTCAGCAGTAATGCTACACACACACACACACACACACACACACACACACACACACACACACACACACAAAATCTGGCAACTGACTCATTGAAGCAAGCACTGAGGACCAACATATCACAATGGAGTCCATATAAGAATTCATGTAAAGATAAGAAGTGTGTGAATCATGGATTTGTTACAGTGGATGATGATACATTCCTTCTCCTAAGTCAAGGATACCACACATGGCTTTTGTTCAAAGATGGGCATCAGTACCTGACAGTACCACATCACAAAATACAGTTAAAAATATAAGTTACACGTGGTTCATCACTAAAATGGGGCAACACACAAATGTACTAAAAATATATATCTTTGTTAACCTCTCCCTTGAAACACCTTTATATATAAATTATTAAAAAAAATAAAGATAAGAAATCACAGAATTTCTACTTTAGCATTGTTATAGTGCAATACTGATTAAATATTGGCTCTAGTACTATTCCTGGAAAGCCTTAACTCAAATGGAATAAGCCTGTTCACTGTAACGCACAAAAAGTGGAAACATTTCAGACAAGCATCAAAAAAACAGGTGTAGAAATAAAAAAAAAACCTACATTTTATGTAATGTTCCTAAAAAATCTGTTAACTTTAACATCTTTACACAACAATTGTGCCAAGTCTGCTCATTATCCCAAATAAAAGGAAGTGGCCTCAAATGAAAAAAATCAAAAGCTACTAAAGTACAAAATCTGAAAGAACCAATACCAGTTTTATATATGTATTGAAAAAGTCACCCAGCCCAGCTTAAAAAGCAATGCATATGATTTTTAAATATCTCAAAATTAGTATGCTCAATTACTTCATACTTTAAGAACGCATTTTTTCACCTCATTAAACTAAATTTATTAGCCAAAGGGCAATGAGGAAAAAGAAGTCATTACCCTTTACCACACCAATGCCATGTCACTTTGGACCATATGGAATGGAAGAGGACAGCACCATCCAAGTGAAAGAAAAAGAGTTGTACAGCTCTTCCTCAAAACTTACAACAGGATAATAACCAGATGTGATAGTGTTCAATCTCGCCGTTTGTTCTTACACATGGGTTCGGAGCCGATCCTCGGCTCCGTGTCGGCCGCTTGCAAGCTCTGCATCGAGAAGAAGCTCGAGACAACCTAATACCCACAATCCCCCTCTGCCTTTACCTCAGATCTAGTTTGCCGCTGCTGCGTTCGCATCGCTGGGATCTAGCTCGAGCAACTTGAGATAAGATATAACTTTAATTTTGTTATATTTTAGAAAAATTTGTTCTAAAAGTACCTTTTGATAGACATAGTGTATGTGTGTGTGTAGGTAGAATTTCTCGGTACCGTTAAGTTTATTTAACTGGTTAGAGTTTTTCGGGGCCTACCACCCCTTACTTAAATTTGACAACCGGACTGACATATACACCGGATTCGACTTTTTGCTATTGGATTTGTCTCTTATACTGGACTTGACTTTTTCTCTTACCTGTAAGATGTCTGAGAAAATTAAATCAGGCTTTAAACGTTGCCAGTGTGGCCAAAAAATGTCAGTTACTGACAACCATAGTTCCTGTGTCTACTGCCTTGGCCCTCTCCACTTACAAGAGGACTGTTCAATTTGTCACTCTTTTAGTGGGAGGGTCATGACAGATAGGCGCAGGAAGCTCATGGACAGGGGGTTATTAAAACCTTCCTTTCAGGAGGCTCTGGATGCTTCAGACCAGGCATCCAAATCCTCGAAGGAATCGAAGACGTCGGAGCCCAAGTCATCGGCTCCGAGCTCTTCGAGTAAAGTTAGATCACCGGTTCCACAGACTTCGGGGCCGAGTGTTCAACTGGTGTCAGTTCCTGAGCCTCGAGTCTTGGAACCGGTGATGGAGCTCCCTCCCTCGACTCTATTGAGGTCGGCTCCGTCTTCGGTTCCTTCGACCCGTTCTTCTAAGCTCTCCGATGTCGATGTGGATCGTGTGGTGCAGAAGTTATTGGAGCATTCGGCCCTATCCAAACTTATTTCAGTTTCCACCCAGTTGGTGTCGAAACTTGAAGGCCTCCCATTGTCTCCATCCATTCCTCCTCTGAGACCTGTCCAGTCTTTGGAGCTGGAAGAGGTTGATCTTCTGATTGTGGAGCCCTCGGGTCCAGAACCGTCCTTTTCTCAGTCTGTTCCTCTCACCTCGACTCCGTCGGACCCGGTACCGGAGTCTCGGAGCCGACGATCTGTCCTTGGTTCCGGGGCCGAGAGTCGAACCGACGTTTCGGTTCTGACTTTTCCCCTCGGGGCCTCGGCGCGGATCGATTCGGCTCTGTCCTCGGGGTCGATGCCTTCGGTGCCTGTTTCGGGGATTCTTCCCATTTCTTCGGAACCGGGAGATTCTTCGACTCGGGACCCGGGGGCTTTCGATCTAATGAGGAAGGTGTTGTCTACCCAGACAACCACATCAGTAGAAGCAACCTTTCCTCCCCATAAAGGGCCGTTATCCTCCTCTGCACCCATGGCCACATCCAAGCGTCGAGCACTGGTGTCTCAGCCACCCCTGGAGGGTGCCCCCTCTTCCTCAGAGGCTTCTTCGGATGCTCCCCACGAAGAAGTCCCTAGGAAAAGATTGTGTAAGAGGAGACACTTAGATTCTCCACAAGAATCCTTGACATCCGATACTGACTTAGATGAGTCAGAAGGGTCCCCTAAGTCACCTTCAGAAGATGTCTCTTTTTCTGACATATTGGAGATCCTGAAACAGAGAGGTGACTGGCAGTCCCTCCCCCCTTCTGAGGATGAGTCAGTCTTGCTGAAGGCATTCGGTGCTCGCCCTTCCTCCTCCTGGGTCACTCCGCCCTTCGATGAATTAATGGAACTTATTGCTCGAAGGGGGAGGCTCCTGACACAGTGGAACCAGTCCCAAGGAAACCCAATAAGTACATCACTGCACCCCAGGACAAGACTTACTTGACAAAAGGAGTTCCAGTGGACGCTATGGTGGTGGCAGCGCCACGAAAAGGAGATGTCGGAATCTTCCTCATCTGTCCATCCCCTAATAAAGATTCTAGGACTATGGACAGGTATGGGAAGCGCATTTTTAGTTCAGCGGCTTTTTCCATGCGATCCCTGAACTATTTGACCCACTTTACACGACTACAGAGGGATCTAGTCAAAGAGTTGGGAGATACCCTCCAGGGTACTACAGATGCTGCTGTCTCAGAGAAAGTGACAGCGCAACTTAATACCCTTACATCCATTGTGAACTCGTCCATGAGGCTGATCTCTTACGCAGCGAAGGTTCGAGTAGGGCAGCAGCTTCAGCGATTGCTCTTCGCAGACAATCCTGGATGCGCTTATGTTCATTTGCGGAAGCCTTCAAGTCTTCCTTTACTAACGCCCCATTTGACGGTGCCACTCTTTTGGCCCCAAAGTAAAGGAGACCCTTACCCGCTGTGAGCAGGAGGGAAAGACTCTGTCTGCTGTCGGAGTCCGTTTTTCCACCCCAACCAGACCGTACCCCAAAGGGCAACGTGGTGGAAAAATGTGGTTTCGAAAACCCCAAGGATCTTTCCCAGGCACACAGGGTGATGCCCTCTAGAGGCAGAGGAGGGGCAGAGGTGGAAGACGCCGCCTGGCGGCAGAGGGGGTCCGCAGAATCAAGGTGACAGGGATACACTCCCTGGTAAACCTTTCCAGCACTCCTGAGAGGAGGCCCGACTGTCCTGCTCTGGAGGCAGTCGGGTCGCTTAGCTTTATACCCTCAGGCCTGGCAAAACATAACTACAGACAAGTGGGTAAAAAGCGTGGTTACCAGAGGTTACAATATACCTTTTCTATCCCATCCCATTCCAAAGAAAAGACTCCCAGATGTACCGCCCCATCTGCGAGAGCCAGCAGCTATAGAAATTTCAAAGCTGCTAGAAAAAAGAGTCATCCAACCAGTCCCAGCGGACCAGAAAGGATTCGGGACTTACTCAAGGCTCTTTTTAGTTCCAAAGAAAACAGGGGACTGGAGGCCCATTCTGGACCTAAGCGACCTCAATACCTTCGTCAAGAAAGAAAAGTTCCGAATGGTCACGCTTCAATCGATTCTTACAGAAGGACGACTGGATGTGCTCAATAGATCTGAAGGATGCATACTACGACATCAAAATGGCCAGGGCATCCAGAGATCACTTGCGCTTCCGGCTGGGTGCCAGTCACTTTCAGTTTCGAGCCCTGCCCTTTGGTCTGACCTCAGCCCCCAGGGTTTTCACCAAATGCATGGCAGTGGTAGCGTCTCACTTGAGACGCCAGGGATTCCAGGTGTTTCCGTATCTGGACGACTGGCTCCTTTCTGCCACCACCCAGCGTCAACTAGTACAGGCCAGAGACTATACTCTTCAACTGTGTATTCACCTAGGAATTTCCGTAAACTTCAGAAAATCCTTACTACAGCCATCACAGAGTATCTTATTCATAGGAGCGGAATTAAATACACATCAGTTAATTCTAAGACTTCCTCCAGAAAGGATACTTTCACTTCAGACTCACATACGTCTTCTTCTCTTGTCCAGGAAATTCCCAGAAAAACTGGTACTGAAGGTTTTGGGACTCATGTCAGCTTCTCTTATTGCAATACCCTTGGGAAGACTGCACATGAGAGTCCTACAATGGCTACTGTTTGCACAATGGTCGTTCCAACAACTACCTCTAACACACGAGATTCTTATAACGAACACATGCAAAACACACCTAAACTGGTGGCTTCAGACGTGCAACCTTTCCAAGGGGAGACCATTTGTGCTACCCACGCCTACAGTTACAGTGACCACGGACGCTTCCCTGATAGGGTGGGGGGGCATCTTTCAGGGACAGACAGTCCAAGGCGAATGGACCAATTTAGAGTACAATCTGCACATCAATGTTCTAGAGTTGAGGGCAGTATTTCTAGCGTTGCAACACTTTGCTCCCCTTCTTCCTCTGGGAACTATTGCAGTTCAGACGGACAACATGTCGGTAGTCTGGTACATAAACAAGCAAGGGGGAACCAAGTCCTATCAGCTATGCAGAGAGGCCATGAGAATCTGGCAATGGGCGGAGTCCACGGGTCGCTTTCTGATAGCAACACACATCCCGGGGTCATCCAACGTCATAGCCGACAGGCTGAGCAGAGCAATTCTGTTACCGCACGAGTGGTCCCTAAAACAGTCAGTTGCGAAAAAGATTTTTCGCACGTGGGGCCAGCCTTCCTGCGATCTGTTTGCGGCTCCAATGAACGCCAAATGCAGGAGCTACTTTGCCCTATTACCCCCTCCAGGGGAAGTCCCCAGGGACGCACTGATTCACGATTGGCCCCCGGGACTCCTGTACGCATTTCCTCCCTTTCCCCTGATATCAAAGTTTCTCCAGAAAGCCAAAAACCTACACAGGACAATAATCCTCATTGCCCCATTCTGGCCTCGTCAAATTTGGTTCCCCTTCCTCATGACACACTGCATTCGGGGACCCTGGATCCTGGACCCAGAGCCAGATCTATTGACTCACTCGTCAGGGGCTCCTCACCCCTCACTCTTGTCCCTCCATCTAGCAGCTTGGCTGCTCCAATTCCCAACTTAGCCAGGTCTGATCTTCTTTCGCCTGCAGTTCAGAATATATTAGTGGCTTCTCATAAAGCTTCCACTGCTAAAACATATACTAGTAAATGGAAACGCTTTGTATTCTGGGCGAATACACAGCAAGTGGACCCTGTTATAGCTCCTTTGAATAAAATATTAGAGTTTTTAACAGACTTGTTCCATCAGGGTGCTTCTCCTGCCACATTAAGAGTTCAATTGGCTGCCATTTCTAATTTCCATGTGGAAGAATGTGGGGCTCCTGTTATGGCCCACAGACTTTGTAAAGCCTTTTTAAAAGGGACTTTTCATATTAGACCACCAATTAGATCTCCTACGTCACCTTGGAGTCTAAACTTATTGTTATCTAAGTTAATGCTGCCCCCCTTTGAACCAGCCTCCTCTTGCCCTTTGAAATTTTTGTCATGGAAGACTCTCTTTTTGGTAGCCATTACATCCGCTAGGCGAGTATCTGAACTTCAAGCTCTCTCCATTAAGCACCCTTATTTGATCTTTCACTCTGACAGAGTTTCTCTTCGCACTAATTCATCCTTCCTTCCTAAAGTTTGTTCTATTAATAATATTAATCAGTCCATTGAATTACCCACCTTCTTCAAGAATCACTCCAATAAAATGGAGTATATGTTGCACAAATTAGATGTTCACAGACAGCTAAGGTTTTACTTGGATAGAGCAAAAGATCACAGAAAAACTGATCAACTTTTTGTAGCCTTTGCTGATAACAGGAAAGGAGTAGCGGTTACCAAAAGAACTCTTTCTAAGTGGTTAACTGATTGTATCATCTATGTCTATGATTCTTCAAATCAAACTCTTTTGCACAAACCCAAAGGACATTCCACAAGGTCAGTGTCTACATCCCTGGCTCATGCAGTCCGCCTACCACTAGACGCTATTTGTGCGGCTGCTACTTGGTCTAAGCCACATACATTCATTTCTCATTATAAGGTAGACAAGGTTTCTAGGGACAGGGCAACCTTTGGTTCCACTGTGCTCAAGAACGTCCTTCCGTGAGTTCCTCAGGAACAAGGAGCTAGGGACGCTACCCATGTGTAAGAACAAACGGCGAGATTGAACACTATCACATATAGAAGTTATGTCCTTACCATAATGTTCCATGTGGAGTGTTCATCTCGCCTTTGTTCTTACATTCCCACCCTCCCGCCCTTAGGAAGAACGTTCAGTTTGGTGCCTGGCCTGGGGCATTCTGCTTCTGCATTGCAGTTGTTGTGTATATAGTTGACATGTATATATATGTGTATATGTGTATATATATATATATATAGACTCTTAGTTCTGTGCATATGTGATATAAGCATGAGTGTGCTCTCTCTGACTACTGGTTTGCTTGCAAACTAGATCTGAGGTAAAGGCAGAGGGGGATTGTGGGTATTAGGTTGTCTCGAGCTTCTTCTCGATGCAGAGCTTGCAAGCGGCCGACACGGAGCCGAGGATCGGCTCCGAACCCATGTGTAAGAAGAAAGGCGAGATGAACACTCCACATGGAACGTTATGGTAAGGACATAACTTCTATTTTCTTCAGTGCATAAACTTAAAATGATGGTGCAATAAAAATCTCATGGCAAAATAATGCAAGTTACCTATTGTATCTTAATTCCATTTAAAAATCGGTCATTACAAATTAGGACAAATTACAGTAAACACAAAAACGGCTGGACTTAATACTCATTACAAACACAAAAATTGTTAGACACAGCTTATAGTAAACAAACTCTCAAAGTAACTATACTTATAATCAGCGTAATAACAAGCACTACAAACACGACAAAGTGATGCAAACTTACAACTTAATGCAAAGCTCAGTTAAATCAAACCGACTACGTCCAGGAACAGGTTATCCACTGTTCAACAAGGAAGTTGTTTTGTAACCGATAATCATATTACAAATCTCCTATACTATGACACATGACAAAAATACGACTCTAAACTTTAATCAGCCTACACAATAAATTTGCCTACATACACTTCCTATCATCAATTCAAAACAAAGCCCCTTGGAATTACATGGGGCAGATAACACGCTCGATCCTGACAGATATTCTCATCACAAATAAAAGATATAAAGAAGAGCTCAAGTTAAAGATATCAATCAAGGAAGCGAATAGAGGCATTTCTGTCACGCAAATAGATGTGGCTACAGGGAACAACCCGCTACTTCCTAACACCACTTTAATAAATCAAGCCCAAACTCGGTGGACATAAAAATTGTAAATGCTCTAGTTTTCTCCAAAGAGAAAGACTTGGCTCCTAGTCCCCAGTGAGAGGAAAACGGAGCACTTCTTACTGTGGGTGACTGGCTCTGACAGCAAGCTTAGCACTAGCAGCAATGAGATTGTGAAATACGTTTTCCGCGCTCCCTTGTGTTTTAAAATTCACTTTAGCGTGTGACGCACGACTGAGTCCTCCTTAAAGAAAAATAGGTCTTGCAACTATAAAAGTGAGGGGGGGTCACCCCCTTCCCCTTGCTCTATGGTTCCGACGCCTATGGGATTGAAGTAAAAAAATAATGAAAGACATATGAGTTTCAGACTTCATGACTTTTAGAAAATTCATGCTAATGCTAAACCTTTCTAAGTTTGTAAGTGCAATATTTAAAAATTGTGTCTAGTTTTGGGCTTTTGCTCCCCCATTATTTATGTCTTTTTTCCAGATGTCTTGCTCTAAGAGGTTGAGAGATATGTTTTAGGGTGTATCCCTTTCAGCTGTCATCTACCAGTGCATTATCAAACAGTGGATATGAGAAAACAGGACTGACACATTTTTAGCACAATATCACTTCTGTGTACTATTGTGTGTACACAATTTTATAAAAAAAGGCAGTATGATTAAAACGGTTGCATATTTTCTCCTTGAAGATACTGGAAGTTAAAAGCTGAATATTGGCTGATTTATTTAATTTGATTTTTTAACAGACTTAGTAAATCGGTTTATCATGCAGACTGGCAGTGTTTATACATTTATCTTTTGTTTGTGTGTTTTACTTCTTTTCAGACATTTAATGTTGTATATTATGATCCTGTAAGGTCTAAAGACATTCTTGTTGAAAACCATGGTAAAGAAAGATGGCCTTTTTGACGTAGTTCAAGTCACAGTCAGACTACCAGCACATAGATGATTCTGTTAACCAATTAGCTGCCAGTAAGGCTATTTTAAATGGCACAGCCTGAAAAAATAAACTAATTCAAATTAAATGCAGAAACAGACAATGCTTCTGAAAAATATTTCAGAAAAAGTGCTTTGGCCAGAATCATCTCTCAACACAAAACCACCTCAAATATATAAGAAATAAATTGCAGGGACAAAACATTACACAAGAAATGAAGAAATTATCAAAGTATTCGAACAGATATATTCTCAGATCTATGGAGAACAAACATTACAAACCTCTAAGGAAGATAGAGAGTGTTTTCTTCAAAAACTAAAATTCCCTAAACTAGACTTAGATCAACAAAAAAAACTAATGGAGCCTATTTCTATAAATGAGAAAAGCACAACAATTAAACATTTAAAATCAAATAAGGCCCCAGGACTGGATGGACTTCAGAATTTTATAAAACTGTCACCCCCCCCCCCCTAATTGCTAAACTACTATACTATGTGCTGAACTATATAATAAATAACAACATAAATGATATTCACTTCAAGGCCTCCAAAACTATTTTCATATTAAAAGAGCACGCAGACCCCAGAAACCCAGATAGTTATAGACCCATATCCCTTTTAAATCTAGATACAAAGATCCTGACCTCAATACTCGCAAATAGATTAAAAAACCTGATAGAGAAAATCATTTCTCCAGAATAATCTGGGTTCACACCACAAAGACAGACCAGTGACAACACTCTAACACTGGATGCATTAATATCCTTTGCGAATCAGAGGAATATTAATATCTATGCAATGTCAGTAGATGCCCACAAGATATTTGACAGGGTCAGCCTAGAATTTTAACTTCAAACATTACCTTATTTTGACATACCTATCAATTTCATTCAGATCATCCAAATTCTATGTAGCAATCCATACACATCCCTATATATAAATAAAACATGGTCAAATAGAATTATGGTAAAAAATGGAACAAGACAAGGATGTCCGTTATTGCCCTTTCTATTCAACCTATATCTAGAACCCCTATTTCTTTATATTAAACAAAACACATACCATAATCCCCACTCGACACATAACTTCAAAGTATATCTCACCACCTTCGCAGACGATCTGAACATATACTTCACTACACCAAACTCAGACATAACCAAAATAATAACTGCAATTGAACAATTTTCAATCATGTCTAACTACAAATTAAACCTCAATAAAACTAATATCTTCCCCTTAAGGCCAACCAAACTTATCTCATTAATACCACTAACAGATACAATAAAAATTAAAGAAGAAGCCAAATATCTGGGAATTACTTTCTTCCAGAGCAACAAGGAATTCTATCAGCATAACATAACTCTTAAATGGCAAAGCATAATGCAAGACTGTAAAAGGTGGTTAAGTTACCATTTCTGTCTAAAGTATCAATAATCAAAATCAACATTTTACCTAGACTAACATATATATTCATGACATCAAAGATATCGATACATAATACATTTTTTCAAACAAATTCATACCTTCCTAGCAAAATTCATATGGCAACCCAAAAAAAAAACAGAATCTTGTATCAGAAACTAACACTTCCCAAGAGCAAAGGGGGTCTGAACCTGCCAGATTTAAAAACATATTACTCTATTATCAACACTAACAGAATATTGAGGATAGCAGAACATAACCTGACAATGAAAACTTGGCCACCTCCTTGGGTGACAATATTCTATAGGTACATTAAAGCACTAGACATCAATTCAAAAGTGCTTCCCGTTTTAATCAAAAAAGATTTACAAACCTACAGCATTATAGAACTCTTAAATCATTCCATAAATATAACAGAAAAACTCTTTCATTTCTTAAATCTTGGGCAAGCTATGGTAACACTACAACCTCTCCATAAAAATCCAAATCTAAAAATAAATAACAAGATGTTAGGCCTTGACTCTTTTCCTTAATTAAAGGCCAAAATAATCAAAGATATCTACCCATAGCTTAACTGTACAATCCAAGAAATGAGAAGTAACCTAAATCTACCCAAATCATATATAATAATTCTTAGACAAAACAAAGAGTTGTGTTCCAGCTACCTCCAAATCTTTACTATACTTAATAATGACATGGAAAACTGTACTCTGCTTTGGAAAACTATTCTTACAACAAGGAAAACAATATCTAACTCATATAAAATGACAGGCAAAATCAAATTTCAGAAGCGCCTCCTTTTCTCTAACTACTGGAGAAAATTAAAACCATCCATAGATGACCAGTAAATAAGTCATGCAATCAATCTAACACTGAAAAGTATACAACTTAAAAAACTGTCATACACGCAGCTCATGATAAATAATAATGCATATTTCACACCCGCAATACTCCACAAATTCAATGCATCCAAATCACCATATTGTCTAGACTGTAAGGACCAGGTAGCAGACCTAATGCATATATTTTGGAGTTGCAAATGTGTGTACAAACTCTAGAATTCCCTCAAGATACAACTGCAAAAAATGGGATATCAAACATCAACACAAACATGGGAATTTACCCTTCTACATATTCTCCCATCTAACATATCACGAATATCTCTTGGGAGAGATTAAAAAAATAGCTATAAAACATCTTTTAGCTCATAAAATAGTAATGGATAAAAGAAACAAAAAATATGAAAGCCCGAGAAATTTGGGAACAAACCTTTAACTTCATATTAGCATAAAACATCATACATACTACATAGTAACAAGGTACAAAGGAACCTAGAAATATACACACGATCACACAGCCAAGCTATGGACTTAAAATCCTTATTGTATGTGCTGTTTTTATAACAATGGAATTGACTGAGAAAGCATTTATGTATATAGTGTAAATAGATATGTTTTATGACCTACATGTTACTATATTGACTGCAATGTATAACACTCACCTATGGTCATGCTGTAAGAATGGAAATGATTGTGATTTATATAAATGAAAAATGAAAATAAAAATTATTGAGAAAAAAAAGAAACTATATAAATGTTTCAAAATCTCATTCTGTGCTAGTTAATTCTCAATACAGAAAAAGGACAATGTGCAGAAGTCTACTTTTCTGTCTGAAAGTGATAGAAAATCTAGTAAGTCAAAAAACATTGTTGATATAAGCTCTCCTATGACTTTGCTATGACCCATTCTAGTTTGCAGTTTAATTATAATTATTTTCTGAGATTTCTGTTAAGACAAATGCAATTTTTCTTTGGAAAATAATTCAAGGAAAGAAGAATACGTTTCTATTATCCCATATATTGCTGAATCTGATGAGGAGGAAAACAAAGTTTGTGATTATGAATTTATACCAGAAGAGGATAATGTCAAGTAGGCTGATGAACGGGCCTTTCTGGAATGCATCAATATTCAAGTGATTTGTGCAGCTCTAGAGAACCATTTAACTGGTCCTGAGCTGCTTTGTGTGACAATAACCAAGGACACCATCGCTTCTTTTGCACATACCCCCTGCATATTTCTTAATGTGAATGGAAAGCATAAAATTTTAACTAAAGGTCTGAAATATTTTGATAAAGGTTATAAGGTGTTTGATTAATTTAGTTCTTTGCTGAAATCTCATATTCAAGTATAGAGTGGCAGGTTAGTATGCTTTCTAATCTGTAAGTTTAAAATGTAATAACTGAAGCTTTTCTTGTAAAAATATTTCAAGATCATGTAGCTCATGGATAGAAAGAAATATATTTCTTGTTCTATAGCTTTTAACTCACCAAACACGTCGCTGTTTGTTATGTAGTGAGCTTGATGCTGCTTTTTTATTTCCAACATATTATCTCAACTTCTGAAAAGTGTGATGGGTTGCTAAGCATGGTAGCAAAAATAGTCTGTTGTACTGTATAAAATGCAACCATTGTAGTCTACTCCACATTTGTTGATAATTAGAAGGCATGTGTGGCTTAAGGGACGGCCTTTCCCTTATAATGCTTTAGACAAAATTAAGGGTCTCCCACCCTTTATCAACAGAGTTAACTTTTGTTCTAGAAACTCATAGCTTTATTCCACAATTAGAGGAAAAAGTAAGGCAAAAGAAACTTTATCCAAGATTTCTAATTTTCTGTAGATTAAAGTTCTGCTTCTGCAGCCAGCATAGAAACCCACATTTATTAACAGGGCAACCCAGATCTTCACACAGTGCTTTCAGGGGTAATCATTTCATTGTAGGCCTTAAGGAAGATGGCAAGGAGTGTATTATTAAATGACAACTCATAGCAGACTGCACTCACTGAAATGATGAATATAATATCTTAATTTTTCTCTTTGTTAAAGACAGTCTGCCTGGGTGTTGTGGTGTGTGTATGTGTGCATGGGGAGCTTCACTCCAGAACACAACTTGCATAACCAAACTTGAGGACACACAATGGGGTCTATATTAGATCACTGAATGCTTAAAAAAGTGAATGGTGATTAATCTACCCTATGTAAGCAAAAGCTTACAATGTCGAAGTGCCAGAACAGCGATTTTTTAAAAATCGCTGTTCCAGCAAAAAAAAAAAAAAAAAAAAAAAAAAAAAAAACAATTTCAAACATTACATTAACTGGGGGGCTTCACCCCCACACCCCCCTACTTAAATATACCAACTGCAAGACCAAACTACAGTGCCGAAAATGGCAAAGTACCGAAGCGGCCAAGCAAATTCTTTCCCAGGGAAAGAATTCACTTAACAGCCGCTTCGCTATTTTGCGTTTTCAGCCTTTTAAGTTCGACCAAGATGCATTTGAAAGAATGCGTCTTCAGTCTTCTAATATAGACCCCACACAATGTAAGGGAAGAGGAGAAAACACTAGACAGAAGCTCACAGATTTGATGAATGTGGCCTGTAATGTGATCAGCCATTCGTTTTCTAGATGTAATGCCTATATAAGAGAGGCTTATAAAAAAAACCCCCAGAGTTTTATTAGATTAGACACCTTAGATTGGGTACAGTCGTCATTAGCTGAATTATACCTTTCCCAAGCTGCCCTGCTGCAGAAGTGCCACCTTGTATCCCTTGATCAGTAACTATTCCATCCAGACAGCCAGTATCATTGGTGGAAGGAGGACGTTCAGCCTCTGGACATATTTGAGAAGAATTTCTAATGATTTGTGCTTGAAAGGAGTATGGACAGTTGGGCACAAAACTGTTTTTTATTTAGTTCTAACTCCATGTCCATTTCCCAAAGTATTCAAAACTACCAAAGTCCTTATAACTCCTCTGCGAAAAAGTTTACTGAAAAGAGTTCTCTTTCACTCCAAAGCTTGAGTTGAGGTTATTTATTTGTAGTGTATAAGAAAGAACATTTGAGACAAAGTCAGCAAGCGTTTCAAATGCTGAAAGTTCAGAATGGTTTCCTGTTATTATCTCTAATTCTTCTCTGTCTTAAGTGTTACTAGTTAGTAGTACTGGACCTTAGTGACACTTTACTAACTTGTTATTTTCTTCTTCCTCTTGGATGGTTCTTCTGACTTTAGTATGCAAAAAGAAGCATTTCTCTTTCCCTTTCTTCTATTCAATGCAGCTACAAGAACTGGGCTTTCACAAACCGATTGTCTCAGCTTCTCTGGGGTTCATTCTTTACTCCCTCCTAAAATGGTAGTCTTTTTTTAAATAGATGTTTTGGCTTTTGTACTGAAGTAGCAAGTAGGTTGCTGTGTGGCTTATCAGACAAAGAAGATACCTGTCTGTGATACCTGTCCTGGCCTCAGTACTTATTTGATAAACAAAAAGTGAATTCCTTCTATGTGTTATTCCTCCATGCCACAAGCAAGCATAGATCTGATGTTGTCATTTTCATTTGTTCCTCAACAAATGGGTCTCGGATCTGACCTCAGATCCAGCTTGTCCACATTTCTTCCAGACTCTCAAATGCTTCCCCTTATCAATAATGTCCCTAACTGCTGTATTACCTCAGATCTCATTTGCCACTCTTACGGTTTGGACATGGATCATGCTGTCTGGAGCTTGAGGTTTATTATCACATGAATGTTTGTGAGTAAAAGTAGATCTTAGCTAGTTTTCTTCTATTATTATCCGCTTCCTATATTTTTCTATATCCCTATCCTCCTTTTACCTTTCTCCTGATTGGCCTTTCTATCCATTCTTTCACTCGGGTGTTTCTACTTACCATTGTTAGTAACCCCTTTTCTTTCTTACCCATTTTCTCAGGGTAGTTACTTTATTAGCATTTTTGGTAATTTCCTAGCTTTATAATCTTCCTTTAAAAAAAAAAAAAAAAAAGGCTGGATTAGAGAACTCTGAGAGATGAATTGTCGGATCCGAAGATAGCGTCTTCTTCAACTCTGGCAGTATCCTTGTCTCGTTTGGCACTGACCCCTCCTTGAGCAGGATGAGACTTGGAGCTAAAGTGTCAGCACCATATCTGGGGGGATGCCATTGAAACCAAGAGTTTTAGAGCATTCACTTTCCCTCAGAGCTTCGGTGCTGGACAGCTCGAGTCTGACTCCTCCCTTGAGATGGAATTCTGGGTAGGATCCAGGCTTATTGGCACCTGGAGTTTCAGCTCCACTGATGTTAGCTTCAGTTTTTGCCAGTACTTCTGCTTTTGAAGTGGTGGAGATGGATTTGTCCCACCCAAGAACTTTTTTGACTCTTCCTTCTTTGGATCCTACCATCATTCCTCCTTCGGATCGGACTGCTAAGCCTCATCTTACTATTCAACAGGGACAGCTGACCCATTTGAGCTTCCTGGCAGTTCCTGCTCAGGAACTTCTCATTTTTCCTGATGCCTTTCCATATCATCCCACTGAAGAGGTCCCCTGGAAGAAAGTGTGCAAAAGGAGACACTTTGATTCCCCTCAAGAATCTTTAACCGAAGACACTGACTTCGGTGAAGGGGAAGTGTCTTCCAGATCTTCACCAGAAGACATCTCCTTCTGAGATATCCTACAGATCCCTACCAAAAGGGTGGATGTCCTTCGGATTCCCCTTCCCAGGAAGAGTTACTATTTCTAGAACCCTTTGAGTCTGACCCATCTATGTCTTGGGTTTCCCCTCCAGTGGATGACCTCATTGATCTTGTGTCCCAACAGGCATGGAAGGAGCCAGATACCACAGAGCCAATTCCCCATTGCCCAGACAAGATTCTTGCTTCACCCAAAGATAGACCTTTTCAGAGTAAAGTAGTAACTGTAGATGCCATGGTTGTGACGGCGGCCACTAAGAAGGCATTGCCTGAACAAAGCTCCTTTGTTCGTCCCCCTAATAGAGAGTCTAGGGCAATGGACAGATCTGGAAAGCACATTTACACCTCAGCGATCTTTGCCTTATAGTCGTGCAATTATTTGGCACATTTTACCAGATTAGAGAGAGACTTAATTAAGGAACTCTGTAAGTCTGGTCCTGGTTCCATGACGGCAGAGGGGAAATTTCTTCCAGAGACAAGAGGGGGAAATTCCAGTGGAAGATGCCATCATTTTGGCAGAGGGGGGGCACAAAACAAACAGTATTCTTTTTCAGACAGAACCTTTCAGCATTCCTGAAGTGTTACCCTCCTGTTCTTCTCTGGAGGCAGTCAGGGGCAGCTTATCTTTGTGCCTGGAAGCCTGGGCATCCATCACAAGAAACATCTGGGTGCAAAGTATTATATCCAGAGCATATTCATTCCCATCTGGAAAACTTCCTCACTCAAATGGAAAATTCTCCCCGATGTTCTACCCAATCTGTGGGAGTTAGTATCTCTAGAAATTCAAAAGCTTCTAGACAAAGGGTCATCCAAGAAGTCCGACCAGACCAGAGAGGATTCAGAACTTTCTCAAGGTCCGTTTTAGTGCCAAAGAAAACAGTGTACCTAAGTTCCATTTTGGATCTCAGCAGTTTAAACCAGTTTGAGAAGAACTCCAAGTTCTGAATGGTCATGGTTCAGTCTATTATGCCTCTTCTGCAGAAAGACGATTAGATGTGTTCCATAGATCTCCATGATGTGTAATATCTCATCAAGATGAACAGGCACTCCCAGAGATATCTGTGCTTTCAGCTGGGGGTCAGTCATTATCAGTTCAGAGCCCTACCCTTTGGGCTCACCACAACCCCCCCCCCCCAGGGTGTTCACCAAATGTATGGCACTGGTAGCAGCTCATCTCAGAATGCTAGGGTTTAGAGTGTTTCCTTATCTAGACAACTTGCTACTCTCTGCCCTAACCAGGCATCTCCACAAAAGAGCCAGGGACTACTTACTCCAATTGTGCCAGTCTTTGGGGATCACAGTCAATTATTCCAAGTCCCACCTTCAGCCAGT
Source organism: Protopterus annectens (assembly GCF_019279795.1). Classification (NCBI taxonomy): domain Eukaryota; kingdom Metazoa; phylum Chordata; order Ceratodontiformes; family Protopteridae; genus Protopterus; species Protopterus annectens. The sequence goes on along the minus strand of NC_056729.1, from coordinate 1,230,033,194 downwards.
TCAAGTCTTGGAGTTTATAGAAGCTCACCTGGACACAACCAATCAGTTGGCCTTTCTTCCTACAAACAGAATACAGACCTTAAAATTGTATGTTGGTCAGATTCATTCACATCCTACTACCCCAGCAAAATTGGCTCTTCAAGCCTTAGAGTCAATGGCTGCAGTGATTACCCTGTTACCAACTGCTCATTTCCACATGCAGATTCTTTAATGGACTCTAACAGTTCAATGGTCAATTCTTCAACAGCCTTTGAACCATCCTATAAAACTTTCTCTGGTTTGCAAAGACTCTCTACTTTGGTGGATTAGTCCAATGAAGTTTGAAAGAGACATCCTTTTGTACTTCCACTCACAATGGCCACAATAACCATGGAAACCTCCCAATTGGGGTGGGGATATTTCTTGGGATGGATTGTTCAAAGCACATGGGCCCCAGAAGACATCAATTTGCATAACAACATCCTAGAGATGAGAGTGGTCCTTTTAGCATTGCAAGCTTTTCAGAGCTCCCTCCATCTAGGGACAATTGCTATAGAAACAGACAACATGTTGGTGGTCTGGTACACCAACAAACAGGGGGGAAACAGATCCTACCCTTTGCCTAGAAGCAATGAGACTGTGTCAGTGGGAGATCTCCTCCAACCGTGTTCTAGCAATGCATATTCCAGGGAAATCAAATGTTCTAACCAACAAGCTCAGCAGGACTATTCTGATGCCTCACTAGTGGTCACTGAACAATAAGGTGGGGGAGAGAATATTCCATTTATGGGGTCAACTTTGCTGCAACTTCTTTGCCTCTCCCCTCAATAACACATGCAGCAGGTTCTTTGCCCTAATCCCCCTCATGGAGAGTCACAGAGAGATACTTTAGTGAACATTTGGCCCTCCAATCTCCTGTACACTTACCCCTCTTACCTATAAGCATTCAATTTCTTCAGAAAGCACTTCAGTTGAAGAGCAAGATTATTCTCATTGTCCACTATTGGTATCAGCAAGTTTGGTTCCCCTTTCTGTGGTCTTACCTCCTATGTCCTCCTTGGACACTGGACCCAAGTTCAGATCTGATATCTCATTCCACAGGGATGGCTCACCCAGACATTCCAGACCTCAAGTTGACTGCATGGTTTCTACAATTCCAGTGATGGCTAGGCAGCCCATGCTTTCTTCCCCAATTCGCCAAATTTTAATGTCATCCCAGAAAGCCTCAACTAGAAAAATATATGAGTAAATGGCAAAGAATTTCTTATTGGGTGCATCAAAGAGAATTAGATCCCTTTACTGCTCCTGTTCCTGCTGTTTTAGATTTTCTTGCTTCAGTTTTTCAAGGAGGTGCTTGTTTTTCAACCATCAAAGTCCAGATAGCAGCCATCTCTAATTATTACACTGGAGATAATATTTTCCCTCTAGCTTCATCCAGGTTATGCAAAATTTTCCTTAAAGATATTTTCTTACTTAGACCCCAGATTAAAGACCCTACTCCACCATGGGGCTTTAAACTTATATTACAGAGCTTGGCTCAACCTCCCTTTGAGCCCTCAGCCAAGTCTCATCTCAAATTTCTCTCTTGGAAGACAATATTTCTAGTGGCAATAACTTCAGCTAGGCAAGCTTCTGAACTCTCCTTAAAACCATCTTATTGGATTTTCCATAAAGTAGCATCACCTTACATACCGATCCATGTTTTCTACCAAAAGTAGCCTTTGAAACAAACATCAAAAATCAGCTTGACCATCTTCTTTCAAAAATTTTCTATAAAGGAGAGTAGATGCTTAACCTTTTGCATGTACATAGATTAATTTTTATCTTCATAGATTGAAGAATTTTAGGAAGACTGACCAACTGCTCATTTCCTTTACCCATAAAAAACTGGGGAAACCAGTTTCTAAAGTCACTTTAGCAAAATCATTAATGGACTATATTTCATATGTTTATTGTGTCCGAGGTCTGTGTTTACTGAGACATCCTAAAGCTCATTCCACTCGATCTACAGCTACATCATCTGCATTTTGGGATAAAGCCTCTATTGATGACATTTATGCTGCAGCCACTTGGTCCAATGGCCATACTTTTATTCATTACAAACTGGACCTCATTTCCGGAAGTAGGGCTGTCTTTGGTTCTGCAGTACTCTGTAATATCCTTCCATGAGGGTCACCCAAGGTTATTGTAGCTGGGGACTCTGTCCCATTCATTGAGAAATGAATAAAAAATGACAACATCAGATATAAAAGTTATGTACTCACCATAACTATGCATATGTGTTGTTTATTTTCATTCTTCCTCAATTTCCCACCCTCATTCCCCCTCTCCTTTACCTTTGGGAGTAATCTGATAGAAATATTGGAACCTGTTCCTGTTTGAGCCCCATGTTCGTTCTTCTGTAAGTTATAATCAACCTTTTTATGGATTGAACAGCAAACTCGATCTGAGGTAATATAGCAGTTAGGGGCATTATGGGTAAGGTAAGGTGCCTGAGACTTGGATCTAAGAGTATGGAAGAAATGTGTCTGAGTCATATCAAAGGTTGGATCCGAGATCCATTTGTTGAGGAAGAATAAAAATGAACAACACAGATGCATAGTTATGGTGAGTACATAACTTTTATTTTTACACCATACATGCTGTCCATATTATGAAGATTTTTGTCTGGTCAAATAAAGTTGACAGAAGTTGTAATGTCTTTATTTGTAAATAAGACTATGCTACTAACAAGCTTCATCTTATAGCCCTGGGTTTGATTCTCCTGTGTTACATTCAGTATCATGTCATTTTGAGCAATTCACTTAACCAAACAAAAAAGTTTCTAGGCTGCCCCCAAGAAAAAAACAGTTATGACTAGTAGGTTCACTTGGGAAATAAATAAAAAGACAGACAAAGAAACAGAAAGCTACAAACAAACAAACAAAACAACAAAAACAGTACCACTATACTATGGTATACAAGCAGATGATGGGGGGATTAAGTTTTGCAGGTTAGTAATGTTATTCCCTGTGCTTTGTGACTCTTTTTTTCTGGTTCAAAACGTCTTGAAACTTATGAAGCAGGTGACTCAAATAACTTTTACTAGCTCCACTTTGACTGAGTCAAGCATGATTAACTTACCTCCATCAAGAATGTTTCTCAGTTTCTTAGTTTACCTTCTGACCGTTATTTCCTTTTACAACACAATGAAACAGTCCTACTCTAGGCTTGCACTGCCTTCCAAGAATAGCCTCCAGTTAACTTTCTGATTCTCAGTAGCGCAGAATTTTCCATGAATGTGATTAGAATTTTGAAAAAAAAATGGTAGAAAGCCTTATCTGTCATGCTGTTACTTTCTATTACAGGTAAAATTGACAGTAGTTTTGAATAATATATTTCTGTTTTGGTGGTGGGTCTGTAAATGATATACAGTGTAGAGCAACAAAATTTCAGTGTATCAGTCCACTACTTTGAGTTTGACTGGCTGCTTCCTGCAGTGTGGCCTGCATTTGATGTCTAAATAATTGTTTCTGCATTTGTTTTGTGACCTCACTTTCATCTGATTTCCTGACAGTAACTTTCTGATTGGGCATTTAGCAAAAACTACTCAGCCATGAGTTTGGTGCCTGGTTGGTCATTTTAACAGTTGCCAGTTCAGTCTGATTGCCTTGTGTAGAAGGGTTGTACTTTTATTCAGATGTCTTCTGCCTTGAGTTTAGGGCATGGTTTTATTCTAACAACGTTTTCTGGAACCTGACTGGCACTCATTATATATGAGATCATTTTGGTGCCTAGACATTCATTTTGACAACAATCAAATCAATGTATCCAGTCACACTGGTGAGATAATGTGTGCCTTGGTTCAGCCTTGTTTTTGCATATGGATCTCTTAACCACTGTCTTCCCTGGAGCCTTGCCAGACTTTGCTTATATGAAGCTTGCATAATCCTTTTACTGCTGTATGTTTCTGAACACTGCATGACATCTTATCAAAGATTTATTTTAAAGACATTTACATGATTTTCATGATTTTGCACAAACTTTAGGTAGTAATAAACAAAATAGCATAACAAATTGTTGTCATTGTTCCCAGTTTACATACACTAACAATTGTGGTACTTTTGTTTTTATTGGTATAAAAGGAAATAAGTCATAAAATACTAAATTATTTTAAGTGTTGTTCAAAAAATGTTACATATAGAGTGTGTTGTGAATAATGTCCTACATTTAATACTTCAAGTACTATTCACAGATTACATTAAAGTATTTATAAACATATGTATGATATTAAAAGATTCACTTTTTATGCAACTAACTTTGCCAAAAGATGCTTTCACAAATGTGCAACAGTTGAGTGCGACAGTAGGTCTTTTACTGAGTTGCCAGAGTTTTGCTGGTCAAATTTCACATATGTTGACTCTGATGAGGTCATGACACTGGTTTCATATCTACATCATAATTGCTGTGAACTTTATCCAGGACCTACCAGGCTGGAAAATCCTGCTTGGGGACCAGTTATTCTCCAGATTATTCACTTTTCTTTGAGGCTAAGTTTTTCCACCATGTTTTAAAGAAGACCTTGGTTACCACCATTCTCAGGAAAAGCCATCCTTAAATCCAGACTGCATGTAGAATTACCTCCTGTCTCTAAATTTTCATTTACAAGGATACTTAGAAAATAGCATTCACACAGATGTATTGTCTATTATCTCATGACCTCTTAAATCTATAGCAGTCTAAATTTAGATCTCAACAAAGTACTGCAGCATCTCTTATTTGAACTGCTAGTTATTTCCTGATGGTTTGAAACCAACGGTTATATGCCATAAAGAAAAATATGTCTGGTTGACAAAGGGTAAAGTATTACAAAATAAGGGTAATCTCAGAGAACAAGAAGAGGCGTAATTGCAGAGTGATAAAGAGAAAACAAGGGAGTACATTGGTATTATGCATGAGTTTAGAAAGACTGCTGTTAAGCAGCTGTAAACCTTTGTTAATTACTCTGGAGCACAAAAACTTTTGGTGCAATGCTCAGCTAACAGAAAGTTGAAAGGGTTGTTGCCAAACTTAGGGAGTCTAAAACAAGAAAAATAACCAGAGATCCTGTAGAGGTATTTGAGATATTTCAGAAAATTTATGAAAATTTGTATAAAGCAGACCAGTGGAGAAATCAAGAAAAATCACAAATGGAAATATTTATGGAAGACTTAAATATACCAAGGTTACAGGTAGATGAGACTCAAAGCACTAACAGTTAAGATAGGTGATAATGAGATCTGCAGGAAAGTCTCTTGGAATAAATAGTATTCCAGTGGAAGTTTAGAAGCTACAAGGGAGGAAAGCGAGAAAGATATGGAAGGTTTTGTATAACATTATTTTAAAAGTAGGAGAGGCACCAACATCCTGGAAAAAAACTGTAACTGCTGTAATACCTAAAGGTGGTAAAGGCCTATCTGATCCAACTTCATATAGGTCCATTTCAATTTTAAACCACGATTGTAAAGTTTTTATGTCTATAATGGCTAAATGAATGGCAAACTGACAAAATTGACATATATAGACCAATGTAGTTCTGTGGAGAGGAGGCAAACATTTGACAAGATTAATAGAACAATGCTGATCTAGAGGGAAGCAGAATGTATGAAAATATTTTATTATTGATGGGTCTTGATGCAGAAAAAACAGTCAATAGACTAGGCTGTGATTTAGAGTAGAGCAATGGAAATATTTGTATTTCCTGATACAATAATTAGGTTAAATTAGAAGGATAGAAGACAGATCAGGGGCAAAAATCAAAGTGGGAGGAGTTCCCTCTCATAGGTTGTGTCTGAACAGAGGAACCAGCAGGGTTGTCCTCTTTCCCCATTGTTATTTGAGGTGTATTTAGAACCATTGACAAAGAAAATAAGGGACTCAGAAATTCAAGGATCTAATTTGTATGGCGTTTAAGAAAAGTTAGCTTTATTTGCAGATGATATTATTTTGTACCCAATGGAACCAGAAAAGGACATCTCAGTCTTGTGGAATTTTCTGTGGCAGTTCCAGGCTTTTTCAGGATATAAAATTAGTGAGGATAAAACAAAGGCTATAGCTATCAACTATGTACCCACATATGTATTGGTTCAACAATTACCCATATTTATGGAAACATGATAAAATTAAGTATTTAGGAGTAGGGATTAAAAAGAATTCACTTATGGCAGCTAATGTTATGTGGAATGAGACTAAATAAAAGATAATACAAAAACTGAGAAACTGGAAGCTTTTGTCTATGGATATGGATAGCAAGATATAAGCAGTAAAAATGTTTTAGTCCTTTTGATTTAATCACAGACCAGGAATATTTTTATCAGCCAGAGGAAATGTTATGAAATGTAATTAATAAAGAGCTGAAGGATTTTTTGGGGGGAGGGGAAGAGGGCAAGAGTCAAGTGAGATAAGTTGATCCTCCCAATAGAACAAAGAGGTTTAGGATTACCTGATTTGAACTGATGCTTTAGAGCTACACAGTTAAGACTGTTATACATAACACAAACAGAAAACTACAATTCAAGGTGCAAAGTGGTGATGATGAAGTGGGGGGGGGGTAATTCAAGAAATAAGGAAAGAATGAGATTTGTATGCAGCTATTTAAGGAGTAAGAGCAGTGTTACAGAATATTATATTCATAAAGTAGTAGAAAGTATACTAAGAAGTAAGCCAACACGGGAATGGAGAAAGGAGAGTCTGGTGATATGGATCACTGCAACTGGGGTTACAAAGAATATACAAGAGGGGGTAGAATTTACTGGAGGAAGATGGAAAAGGAACCAAGGTATTCGAACAAAAAAAATTTGAAAGGAAAGGTAATAGAATGAGAAGAGGCCAAGAAGACATTTGGATTGCAGGCTAGTGATTGCCTTCCTAATCAGGGATTGATATGAGTACAGGCAAAGAGAAAGGGAAAGGGGAATCCTAAAGGAAAGACCTGCGCTGGTTGAGTTTTTACTTTAATGCAGAACAGAAGCTGCTGTTAAAAAAGAGAAATTAGTAGAGTATATAAAATATTACACAATAACTATAGGAATCAATCAGAAGGTGTCAAAAAGATTGGGAAGATAAATTAGGTATGTGATTTTCAAAGAAACAATGGAGAATTATGCATGGCTCTCAAATATGCAGCAAAATCTAGAACTTTTAGGATTTTTGCCTGGAAGTATTTGCATAGATACCCCAAGTAGAGTTCACAGAATTTTTCCTTGGGTAGCTGGCAAATGTTGGAGGTGTGATGGAGAAGAAAGAGGTAACTGCGAACATATGTTATGCAAGCATAATGTGTTGGCAGACTTTAAAAATTCCCTACAGAGTACTATGTCAGAAATACTGGTTAAGCAAATGGTTGTAACTAAGGAAATGATGTTTTGAGCTGGGATACAGGATCTGAATTCCCTAGATATAGTAAGGCCTTATTATGTTCAGGTCTGGTGTCTGCCCAAAAAAACAATTAATAGAAAATGGAAATAAAAATCTAAACCAAGTATAATTGAAGTAGTTAATATTGTAACAGAGGTAAAAGAACAGGAAGTAGGAAATATTTTTAAAAGGGTGGGAGTAAATTACGTAGAAAAAATGGAAATTGTGGGACCAATAGATGCAGAAAAATGTTTCGGAGAAGGAAAGAGATTTAAAAGAAGGCAGGAACTAAATAATTTATGTAATGTTGTTTAGCTTATATGACACATAACAATAGATTTGAATTATAATGTTTGTAAATGTGAACTTGTTAGTATAGTTTGATTACTTTTATATAAATGTAAGTTTCCCTATATCACATGTGAATATTCAATAAACGTGTTAAAACAGTTCTACTCCATTATGGTAGTTCTTAAACACATGTTGGAATCTGGCATGGTGAAAAGTGATCTTACTTACTGTAATTTTTCTGGAACAGTGATTAGTTGGTTTGCTTCCAGCCCTTTGGATCATTTCCAGAGGAGAATATCTGGTTTAAATTCTTCAAATAGTTACTCTGCAGAGTATGGGATTCCACAAGGTCAGTCTTGACACCATTATTGTTCACTGTTCATTTACTGCCTCTAAGGGAGTATTTAAGAAAGAACAGTATTGCTTATTAAGCTTATGCAGAAAATATTCAGCTTTATCTCTCCTTCACTTTAGACTCAATGCCAGACTATACTCCTTTAAAAGACTGTTTGGAATCACTTCTTGATTAGTTGTTTGAAAATGCTATTTATTTATTACAGCTTGTTAACCAGGTAGGTAGAGTGGCTTAAAGACTCTATGACCTGGGATCAAAAGAGCATAGACAAATAACAGATGAAGACATACAAAATAGGACACAAGACACTTAGGTTCATATGTTCATAGGGATACAGTTGGCTAATGACCACTCGGGTCTTTTTAAACCAAGCCATGCAACTCAAATCTTTGACAAATTCTGGTACCATTGGGAGACAAAACATTTACAAGCAGAGGACTGGGAGATGAACCATTTACAGGCTACCTGTGTCCATTAGAGACACAGGAGCAAAACCAGGGATGAGTTTTCTGTTCCCATCCAAATATCCAAGTTGCATTTGTATGGAGTTTGGGAGGAACTCTGCTTTACATGGATAGGGAGCCTGCTCCAGAGAAGGGGTAGGCTCTAGCATACATATCTGATTCTCCAGCAGGTCATGTTTATGTCACAAGCAAGGTTTAAATCTTTAGAATGGGTAATTCCAGTGCTGTCAGTTTTTCGGATATGCAGGAGATCCATCAAGGTTGGGTCTAACAATGCCTTGGATGCCAATGTCTACAGCCTGTAGGAGACAGGATACAGGGATAGGGTTTTGAGATGGTCTGCATATGATATGTTACTTATGCTTTGTATTCTTTTAGTGAGGAACCTGTGTGGATGTTCCATTTGTTGGATGTGCCTGGTTAGGTACATAACAAAGGAGTATTGTACTCTGTAAGAAATCAGAGTTCTGTTGCCATAGATTGCTTAATAATAGTTTATTGTAGTGAGTAACATATAATATATGGCAGCAGATATAAATTTTACACCAGCATATTCAAATGGTATATAACAGAATAATATATCAAATAACTGAAAGCAGGAAAGTAGTATAGTAATGATACTTAAACAAGTCTTGTATCAGACTTCAACTAACTTCTCTGTCCTAAACATATATATTATATTCAGTCCAGTAACTTTCCTCTGGGAGCTGTATTCAGCCGAGCCCCTCAACCTTGATTCCCAGGCCTTGTCTAGCAGGTGCCTGACAGTGCCTAACTGTCTATTCTTTGTCTAGCATTCGATTGCAAGTACACATATCTTTCCCTTGAGAAAGGAACATTCTGTAGCTTTCCCTTGAGAACTGTTATTTCTGCCCATCTCATACTTAGCCAGCAAGGTCATCTTTTTCCTTCTACTGAACTGTCTTTTCCTGAAACAGTAGACATATACAAATCTATCCTATATTTTCGGACCTGTTTAGTCTGCTTTATGCCTAACAGCTACTTTTAAGTGAAAAACCTCATTCTGACATACACAATGATAGGCTTGATAAACACCAAATGCAATGGAACAATGACTCTTTGGACCTAGGTGCCATAAATGTGTTTATAAATTGCACAACATAGAATGATTTCCTCACTGGTGTGAAAACATAATGGTCAAAGGCTAGAGTACTTGTCTGTGTGTGTGTCCCCAAGTCCTTGGCTAATGAGTTGACTCTTTAGGGTATGTTGCCAATATGATAGTTACCAGGGGTGGATGACTTCCTGAAGGAAACTATTATGGATTTCTTGGGCACTTGAAACTTAATTCAGCAAAGACTGAGGTGATACTGACTTTAGCAATCATACAGCCATTCGTCTTCCTCTTCTTTGTACATCTTGTAACGTGGAGAAATCAACTGAAATTTGTTTCAGAAGTCTGGGATCCTGTGTGAAAACTGAAGAGTAATATGTTGGTTGTCATCAAGATGTCATATTTGCATTTGAAGTATATAGCATGGATCTGAACTTTATTCCATCTGTGGACCTTGTTGTTGGTCATGGGCTCATAAGCTCTTACTGAGCTTATGGCCAAGAAGATCATCAAGAAGTTCAGACACATCACCCAGTACTGGTGGGAATCTAATAATGCCCCCCCCCACATTAACTCTGAGACTGCACAAATGTGGAGATTAAATAAACAGAACTATATACACCTGACTGTTCCCTCTTCGCTGTGCTTGCCCAGTCTCCAACACCTTTAATAAAATCAACGAAACATTTAAACAGACGATGGACAGATATGGGAAATGCATCTTTAGTTCTGCGACAATGAATGAGGTATTCAATAATTTGAATTAATTTTTGTGAACCGAGTAATCAGTACTCCTATAATAGTATGCATGAGTTTTCAAAAGGATCAGGTGTCCTGTAGGGCCAAGCCATATCTCTTCCTGAAAGTAGTGTGAGAATCTTCTTTAAACCAGCCCACTCATCTCTGTATTTTCTTTGTGAGTGGAATAAAGGGGACAGGCAGCCTTTTGTACCTCTGAACTACACCAAAAGCTCAGGATATACTTGAAATTGGTTTATTCGTCTGTTTTGCCTCAGGTTGAGAAGGGATAGCAGCTGGTAAGCAAACCCTTTCAAAATGGACTGATAACTTTATTTTTTTTTTTGCCATCAGATGGCTAACTACCTATCTAAAATGCTGCTGTCAATAGTCTTTTCATATGACATAGGACTGTTTCCAATGTTTACTTTGAAATTACACCACTGCAGGCATTTGTGCTGCAGTTCACTTATTCACCAAGCATAATATTATTACATTATAGCTTGAAATGTGATTCCAGGAGTCAGACCCCCTTTGGCATCTCCATTCTTCAGGAGGTCATCCTTTTGACCTCTTAGCTTTTGGTCATCCACCAGATCTGTTCTCTTTGGAGATTTACTTTTCACTGTTTGGGATTTTCCAAAATTATATTTTAATATGCAGTCATTGTATCATCTGTTCTGTAAGAAAAACATTCTGTAGTGGGTACTTTGTGCATTTCATCTGTGATGGACAGCCACTCTTTCTTGCAGCTGTGAACAGATTTTTTTTTGTAAACTGGACAAGTATTTAATATATTGCATTGTTTTATGTTGTGTTTTCTAGTTTTCAGTTTTGCTTTGCATGTTTATTCTCTGGTTATGGGTTAAAATGAAGATGGAGGGGGCTGGATATGCTTTCCTAGCTCAATGCATAACACTATGGCATGGGCCCTCAGGAGATGCATATGCCCCCCTAGAATGGAAATTTGCCAAGCTGCAGAATTTAGAAGGGGGAAATCATATATTTTAAGTACTGTAGAAGCTTTCATTGCAAATCAGCAAATATTTTACGTGCATATCTATTATCTGTTTTGCTTGTGCCTATAATTCACCTTCTCAGTTAATGCTCCAGTTTTAAGCTATGGAAATAGCACTTTCAGTTGAAGTGCTGCCATTTGACCTAGCAGTTGCCTCTGAAATGCCTATAAAGGAGCTAAACCCAGATATAATAGTCTTAAGGCACAGGATGCTGCTCTTTTTCCACAAATTTCAGTAGTCAGTTTCAGAGTAGCCATTCCATTTCTGGGCTCTTTGAGATATATGATAAATTAGAATAGTATCCTTGTTTCCTAGGGCAGCATCCTAAAATGATCTCATTAGCAAGGAGTTTTCTAGCACTATTGACTGTTATGTGTATCACTAAAGATATAATACCTCACACTAGACTTATATGAAATGACATATGAAAAACTGTACATTTTGCAAGATCAGAGGCTAGATCCACTAGACCACTTCACCCATTAATTTCAGTGCAGGAAAATGAAATATAGCTGGGGTTATAGACAGTACATAGTAATCCAGAAAACAAAGCTTTCTGCCACCTCAGTCCTAAATACCTTAATAACAGATGCCTCATAAACTGGGTGAAGTATTAATCCATAGGAAATGTCACTTATGACAACTGTATTTTCTTTTTCTGATTTGGCAAAATAATATGCAGTTCATAGGTACACATTGTGCTAATGACCTCCAGTGTCTTTACAAGTCTATTTGTACAACCCATCCCAGTTTTGTCTCAGAGTTCCTTGGATGCCTATATGGAGGGGTATGTTAGTAAGGAGGGGAGCTAAAGGTTATGTGTGTGGGGGTGGAGGGTATGTTAGTTGAGGAGTAATTTTCTTACTTTAGACCTCTGTCCACCAGAGACATGATGGCCAGACTGGGGGGTGAATTTGCAATTTCCCATCCAATGATCAAGGTTTCCTTTGAACAGTATCAAGGATGAACTTTGCTTCACATAGATTGGTAACTTATTCCGTAGTGCAGGGATCCTTTGAGACACATATTGGTCCCTCCAGCAGGTTCTATTTCTGTTTCAGACAAAGCTCAGGTCTTTGGATCTAGTGATGTGAAGTTGTTCAATCAAATTATTCTTACACATGGGTATGATGCCGATCCATCGGCTCTGTGTCGGCCGCTTTACTAGCTAAAGATCTCAGAGTAGCACAAGTCCAGGCCCCTATCCCATGAAGCTGTCTGTCCTACTCCAGATCTAGTTTGCCGCTGCAACTGATCGCAAGGTTGTCTGAGTTTTTTGATTACCCCTATTCTTTATATATATATATATATATATATATATATATATATATATATATATATATATATATATATATATATATATATATATATATATATATACATATATATATACACACATATATATAGTGTGCTAGTTAGATAGGTGTGTTTGCTAGTTAGATCCAAGTCCTTGAAATGGTTGAAGTCTTCAAAGGCATCCTTGGAGCCTAGGTCATCAGCTCCAAGCCTTTCTGTGAAGGTGTGGTCACTGGCTCCGCAGTTTTTGGAGCCGTGCACCAGAGCCGGTCCCCAGTCTTGGAACCAGTCTCCGAAACACTGAAGTCACCCATCCTTCAATCTGTGGCATCTTTGGTTCCTTCGACCCGTTCTTCAGGACCCTTTCTGGTGTGGATGTGGAGTGGGTTGTACAGAGGCTTCTAGAGCACTCGGCACTGGCTAAATTGCTATCGGCTTTGACCCAACAGGGTTCGAAGCCTGAGACCATCCCACTAGCTGTGACTACTCCTCCTCTGAGCCAAGCAGGGCCTTTGGTGCTGGAGGAGGAGGAGGAGGAGGTTCTGCTGGTTCTGGAGCCCTCAGAGCCAAGGCCTGTTCCAGTGCCTTTGGCTCTATCAACCCTGACTTCTTCGGTTCCATTGGAAGAGTCTCGGAGCCGACACTCTCTTGTTGGTTCCGGGGGGGAGAGTCAAACCAATGCATCAGTTCCGCCACTTCCTCTTGGGGCTTTGGAGCAGATGAGCTCAGCCCTGTCCTCTGGTTTGAAGCCCACTGTCTCAGTGCCGGGGAAGTTGCTGTCTTCTTTGGGACTGGCATCCTCGGGTCGGAGCAGCGGTGCCTTTAATGCCATAAGGAGGGTTATGTCGTCTAAGACACACACATCATCAGGTCCTTCCTCTTCCTCACCTAAAGTGCCATGTTCTGCCTCTACATTGCAGGTCCCTGTGAAGCGTTGGGACCCGGAGCCTCAGGTAACCCCATTGGGTGGCCCTTGCTCTACTGATACCTCACCAGAAGCCCCCACTGATGAGGTCCCCAGGAAGAGATTATGCAAGAGGAGGTATTTAGATTCCCCTCAGGAATCTTTGACATCAGACACCAACTTAGAGGAATTGGGAGGGTCCCCACAGTCCCCCTTGGAGGATATCTCCTTTGCGGATATCCTGGAAGTCCTAAAGCAGAGGGGTGACTGGCAGTCAGTTAGCCCTACTGAGGATGAGTTGGTGCTCCTGAAAGCCTTTGGTTCTCAACCTTCCACCTCCTGGGTGACTCCACCCTTTGATGAGTTGATGGAATTGGTTGCTCGAAGGGCGTGTGAGTCTCCTGATTCTATGGAACCGGTCCCTCGGAGGCCCAGCAAATTTATAACCTCCCTCCAAGACAAGATGTTCCTCACTAAGGGAGTCCCCATTGATGCCATGGTGGTGGCGGTGGCCACCAAGAAAGAGATGTCAGAAACCTCTTCCACTGTCCATCCTCCTAACAGGGATTCTAGGACGATGGACAGATACGGGAAATGCATCTTTAGTTCTGCGACATTTGCCATGTAATCGATTAACTATTTGACTCATTTCACCCATCTTCAAAGAGATCTGAAAGAGCTTGGAGATACTCTGCATGGTAATACAGATGGAGCTGTCTCTGACAAAGTGACAGCACAACTTAATACCCTTAACGCCATTGTGAACTCGTCCATGCAGCTCATTTCCTATGCAGCCGATGGTGCGAGTCGGGCAGCGGGTTCAGAGATAGCTCTTCGGAGACAGTCCTGGATGCGCTTATGCTCCTTTGTGGAAGCCTTCAAGTCTTCCTTTGCCAACATCCCATTTCATGGCTCTTCTCTATTTGGGCCCAAAGTCAAGGAGACTCTCACTAGGTGTGAGCAGGAGGGAAAGACTCTATCTGCCATAGGAGTCCATTTTTCCACCCCTACCAGACCATACCCCATAGGACAGAAAGGTGGAAAAATGTGGTTCTGAAAGTCCCAGGGAGCTTTCCAGAACACATGTAGTGAAGCCCCCTTGAGGGGCAGTGGAGGGGGCAATAATGGAAGACATTGACCTAGCGGCAGAGGGGGTCTGCAAAACCAGGGTGACAGGGATCAGTTCTTTGGTAAGCCCTATCAGTGCTCCTGAAAGGAGGCACGACTGTCCTACTCTGGCAGCAGTCAGGGGTTGCTTGGCTTTGTATCCAGATGCCTGGCTAGGAATTACAACAGATTCTTGGGTGCAAAGCATCATTACCAGGGGATACATCATCCCATTTTTAGTAAATCCACCTGTTGGTAAAAAAATCCCAGACATTCCACCCAGTCTCGGGGATCAAGCAGCCATAGAAATCCAGAGGCTGCAGGAAAAGAGAGTCTTCCAGCCAGTCCCAGCAGACTAGATAGGATCTGGAACTTACTCTAGATTCTTTTTAGTTCCAAAAAAGACAGAGGACTGGAGGCCCATCTTGGAGCTCAGCAGACTCAACACATTTGTAAAGAAGGGAAAGTTCTGGATTGTCACGCTTCTGTCTATTCTCCCATTCCTCAGAGTGGGCAATTGGATGTGCTCTATAGATCTCAAGGATGCATACTATCACATCAAAATGGCTAGGCCATCCAGAGATCATCTGCATTTCTGGCTGGGAGCCAGTCACTACCAATTCCAAGCACTGCCCTTTGGACTCACAACAGCCCCCAGAGTGTTTACCAAATGCATGGCAGTGGTTACAGCTCACTTGAGGTGTCTAGGATTCTGAGTGTTTCTGTATCTGGATGGCTGGCTCCTTACCACTGCCTCCAGGCATCAACTAATTCTGTCCAGGGATCATACTTTCAATATCTGCTCTCAGTTAGGCATCAGTATCAATTTTGAAAAGTCTGTGTCGTCACCATTGCAGCGTATCTCCTTTATCGGAGCAGAACTAGATGCTACCACTGCCACAATAAGATTGCCCCTGGACAGAATAGCCACTCTCTGAAAACAGGTCTCGGACATTCTGCAGAGAAGAAAGGTACCGACCCATCAAATACTGAAGCTCCTAGGCACCATGGCAACTATGCTCATAGCAGTTCCTCTGGGATGTATGCACATGAGGATTCTTCAGTGGTTACTATTCACCCAGTGGTCGTACCAACATCTTCCCATGTCATTCTTAATCATGATTACGGACTCTTGCAAGAAGGATCTTTGCTGGTGGTTGACCAGGCAACAAGTTACAGTGGGTCAACCATTTGTTCTCCCCTCGCCATCAGCCACAGTGACCACGGATGCTTCTCTGATGGGGGGGGCTTTTTCAGGGAAGAACAGCCCAAGGCACCTGGTCGGAGACAGAGTCACAGTTGCACATCAGTGTTCTGAATCTGAGAGCGGTGCTTTTGGCATTGCAGCACTTCCATGACTCTCTGCCTCTAGGGACGATTGTGATACAGATGGACAACATGTTGGTAGTCTGGTACATCAACAAGCAAGGGGGAACCAAGTCTTATCCCCTGTGTCAAGAGGCCTTGAGAATTTGGCAGTGGGCTGTGTCCACCAGGCGCTTTCTGATAGCAACACATATCCTGGGGAAATCCAACCTGATAGCGGACAAATTGAGAAGAGGCATTCTGCTACCACACAAGTGGTCTCTCAAAAACAAAATTGCGAAGAAGATTTTCCACAGATGGGGCCAGCCTTGCTGCAACCTGTTTGCATCCCCTATGAATGCCAAATACAAAAGCTACTTTGCCCTGAATCCCCCGCTAGGGGACAGCCCAAGGGACTCGCTCATACATGATTGGCCCCCGGGACTCCTGTATGCATTTCCACCTATACCCCTGATTCCAAAGTTCTTGCAGAAAGCCAAAACACTTGGAAGGACTGTAATTTTTATAGCCCCTCTTTGGCATCATCAGATTTGACTCTATCAGCTGGAGGAACCTTGGATTCTGGACCCAGTTCCAGACCTACTGACACATTTGTCAGGAGCCCTCCATCCCTCCCTTTGTTCCCTCAGACTGACAGCTTGGCTGCTCCAATTCCCTACCTAGCCAGGTCACATGCTTTTTCTTCGGAGGTACAGCACATTCTTGTATCTTCACATAAGGCTTCCACCAGAAAGGTGTATGCTAGTAAATGGAAGTGATTTGCTTTTTGGGACTCTCAGAATAACATTGATCCTTTTGTTGCCCCGATTGCTAGTATCCTGGAATTCCTGTCTAAGCTTTTTCATGAAGGTGCTGCGGCTGCCACTATTAGAGTCCAATTGGCTGCCATCTCGAATTTTCACCTCAGAACTGAAGGTTCTAACTTAATGTCTCACAGATTATGTCAGGCCTTCCTTAAGGGCACCATGTATTTTAGGCCTTCTGTTAGACAGCCCTTTACTCCCCGAAATCTAAATGTTGTGCTGTCCCATGTTATTCTTCCCCCCTTTGAACCTGCATCATCCTGTCAGTTGAAGTTTCTTTCCTGGAAGACTATTTTCTTGGTGGCCATTACTTCAGCATGCAGGGTATCTGAGCTTCAAGCCCTTTCTGTCAAACCACAATATATGGTGTTCCATCCAGACAGGGTATCACTGAGGACTAATCCTTCATTTTTGCCAAAAGTGTGTTCTGAGACCAATCTGAACCAAGCTATTGAACTTCCTACCTTTTTCAGTAATCATTCTAATCAGTTGGAATACATGTTGCATAAACTTGATGTCCACAGACAATTGAGATTCTGTTTGGAGAGGACAAAGGAATTTAGAAGATCTGACCAACTGTTTGCATCTTATGCTGACACCAAGAAAGGATTAACCATTTCTAAAGTTACCCTTTCCAAGTGGTTAACTGACTGCATCAAACTTATCTACTCTTCAGCAAACCAAACATTAGAACATGGCGTGAAGGCTCATTCAACTAGAGCCATCTCCACGTCTTTGGCTTTTACAGCTCGTTTACCTTTGGACACTATATGTGCAGCTGCCACTTGGTCTAAGCTCATACCTTCATCACTCATTTCAAAGTGGACAGGGCCTCCAGGGACAGGGCTTCCTTTGGTTCCACTGTCCTCAGGAATATACTCCCGTGAGCCACCCAGGATTAGGGTGCTTGGGACGCTACCCATGTGTAAGAATAAACAGCGAGATTGAACAACTTCACATAAAGAAGTTATGTACTTACCATAACATTCCATGTGAGTTGTTCATCTCATCTTTATTCTTACATTCCCACTCACCTTCCCCCTTTAGGGTCTTGAAGAACGGGTAGAGTTGGGGTCTGGTAGTCTTGTTCTGGGATTTCTTACTCCAGCTGGAGTATTTGGTGATTTATACTTGCTCATGCTGAGTTCAGCAAACTAGATCTGGGGTAGAACAGAGAGCATCATGGGATAAAGGCCTGGCCTCGAGCTACTCTGAGATCTTTAGCTAGTAAAGCGTCCGACTCGAAGACGATGGCTCGGCTCCGTACCCATGTGTAAAAATAAAGGCAAGATGAACAACTCACATGGAACGTTATGGTAAATACATAACTTCTTTTTTCTGGTGTTTTGTCTTGTGGGTGTGCAAGAGATCCATCAGAGCTGGAGGACAACTTATATAGTAAGCATAGGTTGCCTCTCAATAACTTGTAGGAGACTGAGTACAGAGATAGGACCTTAAGGTGATCTGTGTAGGACAGTGTATTCACACCCTGGATTCTCCTGATGAGGAACTTTGAGGGGATTCCAGCTGTTGCAAGTGCCTGGTGAGGTACATGCTAAAGGGGGCATTATACTCAATGACTGGTCTGATAAGGGCTGAGATGAGTGGTACTGTCACTTACTTCGATCTGGATGCCATACCCTTGCTTATGAGTTAGGTGACATAGAATGATTGTCTTACTATTATAGCTACGTGTTGATCAAACTCGATTACTATCTAGATATGTTCCCAGATCCCTAACTATCAGGTCAACTCTTAGAGATGTTTTATCAATTATGTAATTAGCATGGGTGGGCATTTTCCCAAAGGGCACTATAACGCATTTCTTTGCACTGGGTTTTAATCCATAGCTTTGGCACCAGTCTTTTGTTTGTGTTAGGCCCTCTTGTAGAATGTTGGTGTCATGGAGGAATCTATGATAGCTCCCAATTTACAATCATCTCTGATCTCGGTGGGCCAGAGGCCTTTGCCATTAGCCTTGACTTCTGAGAGGTAGATGCCAAACAGGAGCTGGGAGTGACCAGTCTCTTGGTGGAGGTAATCTCACTGATCCTGACTTCCTCAGGTCATTTACACTCATGTGAAATATGATTGGTACTCTGGTGTATTGACATGAGTGTGTATGTGTGTGTGTGTGTGTGTGTGTGTGTGTGTGTGTGTGTGTGTGTGTGTGTGACATTGCCATTCCTAGCTCCAGATAGCCAACTAATCATTATCTTCTCTCTTGTTCATCCTGGTAAGAGGATTATTTTCTGTAATACAATAGAATACACTGTTACATGAGTAATAGGTAGTGTTTGCTTGCCTTATGCCTTTGTTCTTGGAGGAATCATTGGGTGTAGGCTTATGTGTAGTGTTAGGTGCTGCTTTTGTTGCGTGCTTTAGTGACTGCTGAGGGTAGGTGTTGCAGTTTGGTGGCTTAGGAGGACTTTGAGATTTGGAGACGTTTCTTTTAAGTGCCTCAACATAAGAAGGTCTGTGTGTGTGGTGAACAATATAGTGTGTGTGTGTTTTTGATAACTATGTTTTGCCTCCAATGAAGTTATGTATGTATATCTCTAGAATAGTGTATTAGTTTCTGTAAGGATTAAAAGGTTAACTAAGTACACAAGACAATTGCTACATCATCTCAGGATGTTCATATGTACCAAACTGGCTACAGAAACATTATGAAATTGCAAATCCATGTTGTCAGGACCTGTATTAGGGCTGGGCTATTATGGTTTTGGGTCTTGATTTGACATGGGTCACCTGAGTGATGTCTAGCTGTTGCATAGTGCTATGATCTTAGAGCTGTATGACACTATCTAGCTGCCCTAAGATTAGCTTCACACAAAGTCTTTCTGTGTTATGGGTTAAAGTCCTAAGAACTAGCTTTATAGTTTTGCTACTCTATAGGGTACTGATTATTCCTGAGTGATGAACAGCTCTGCGAAAATGCACCTAATGTATAGCAAACAGAAAAGGTTGAAAACTAACTCCCATGTCCTCTGGTCAATACATGACTCATTTTAAGCTCCCTGGAGTACCTTCTTCTGCCACAAGGTGGATGATCCCGGAACCTCTTAATGTAAAAGCACAGCAAAAGTAGATTTCAAGTGCAGATCAACACCCAGCTAAGTCCTTAAAAAGCCCTCTGGCTGATGAAACAATCTCACTTTAAGCCTCACTGTGTGTTTCCCAACTGGGACTGACTAGGCTAATTTACTGCTCCCTAGAATAGCAGTGCCACTCTTCTTAATGTAAAAACACACTTTGGTTGGCTAAACCCAAAGAGTTACCAACAGCCTACAAGTTATCACTTTACGCTACCTTGTGTGTTTCCCAACTTGGACAGACCAAGCTACCTTTCTACTCCCACTAGAATTGCAGTCCCAGCCTTCTTAATGTAAAAACACATTTTGGTTGGCTAAACCTGAAAAGGTACCAACGAGCTACAAGTTATTATCACTTTAAGCTCCCTTGTGTGTCTTTCCAAACTTGGACAGACCAAGCTACCTTTCTACTCCCACTAGAATTGCAGTCTCAGCCTTCTTAATGTAAAAACACATTTTAGATAGAAAAAAAATGAAAAGGTATTGGAAATAAATCAAAGAACTAGCTACAAGTAATTTTCACTTTAAGCATCCCTGTGTGGCTCCCAATTTGGACAGAAAAAGCTACCTTTTTACTTCCATTAGAACTGCAGTTCCAGTATTCTTAATGTAAAAACACACTTTAGTTAGCCATAACTGAAAAGGTACCAGAAACAAGTTTAACAACTAGCTACTAGTAATTGCAAGGCAATTTAAAGACATACAAGCCATCAGTGAGGAACAGACACACTTCAAGGCAATTTCAAAGTACACTAACATTCTAAGGGGAGGGCCTTCCCAGTTTCTTCTGTCAGTAACTACTAAGAGGAGCAGAGGGGATAAGACTATGAGGAGCTTCTATGGCCAGCTATAAAGTATGGTCAGGTAGCTCAAAAGCCTCCAAGTATAAAACCAAAACAATGATAGAGAAGGTGGGAGGGAAAGGGTAAGTGGCAGAAAATGCTAATGAAGGCTTAAGTAGCAGCATTATATGCAAAATAAGCAATCCAACATGGCAGAGCTATTATAACACAATATAATTGTCAGGAAGCATCTGCCTGTAAAAGTCCAGAACCTTTACTTAACTTTGTAATAGTTATATTCTGTCCACATCAGACACATCAACCCTCACGGACACATCTTGTAACTGCAATATTAACCAAGGTGAGTGTTGAACCTATAACAAGAGATATATAAATAATTACTCTCATATGTAAATATTTATTTCACTAAGATTAAACATGCCTCCATTATACAGTAATGTCAGCAGTAACTCATGCTGATTGATTTATGCTGTATACATATAGGATTTGCCTAGTAGTGTGCACAACATATTGCAGTTGATTATTGTAAATACAATAATAGTGAGCAGGTCAATGTTGGAATAATTTGCACAAGTTTAGGAGCAGGCAGTCATCACTTATCTAGTAGGACTGCCTTAGTAAGAATAATACACAAATACAATGAGGGTGAAGAACTATATAAGCAATCAATTACAACTGCGGAGAAAGAAGCAATATAAATACGCTTTCTGCAATATATTCCATTAAACCAAGCTTCTGAGTAAGCAAACAATAGCTATCATAGGTTCATAGATTAGTACTAGGCTAACTGTCCTTGTGAGTCATTTTAAGCCTAGCCAATTATCCCTTGTGAGACTCAAACCCTGCATCTTATGTTTGTAAGGCAAACATTCCATTAAACCAAGCTTCTGGGTAAGCAAGCATTAGCTATCATAGGTTCATAGGTTCATAGATTAGTACTAGGCTAACTGCCCTTGTGAGTCATTTTAAGCCTAGCAAATTATCCCTTGTGAGACTCAAACCCAGCACCTTATGTTTGTAAGGCAAACACCTTAACCATTAGGCCACACTACCTCCCCTATCCACTCTGTGCATCAGACATAGACAACCATCATCATTTGAACAAGGTGGGGGGTGGAGTTGGTTACAGAAAGGCAAGCCTGACTACAAAGAAGTTTGTGTGCAAGTGAGAAAAAATTTTTAAGCAAGTATACAATTGTCTGGCCCAGTAGCAACAGATTTATATAATTCAGTAATAATTTTTATATAACTTCTGTGCATGTCAGGTGGTATGGTCAAGATGACATCTTGTACAGGTGTGAGCTGTACATGGTGGAGTAGTGAATTTACAGCCATTGCTCATGACCATGAGAACTACCTGTATCAGGAGTTGCACTGCTAGTTCCAGAGCCCTAGCTAAAATTCAGGGTACTACCTGAACATGAAGGATGTTAGCTGGATGAGCTGTTGTCATGACTATGCCCATGACCATGAATATGTGGCCTACCACATCTGGATATGGACACCTCAATCACTGATGTAGCAGTGGAAATAGGGCCACTACAGGAGTGGGATCTGGCACAGCCACATCGACTAATACCTGACAATGTAGTGGGTCTCAGCCATGTGGATACTGACCCTACCCCAGCAAACATTCCATTACAGACACTTCCCGATCCAGTTAATATAATACCTATCCAGATAAGCATCCTGTCCAAGGAGTCACCTAGACAGTTCAAGCAGTCTTGCATGTCAGAGTGCACAATATGAATTACTCGGACTATCTCTTCCAAGGCCTTGATGGAATGTGCCTATGCCTCCAAGACAGCCTGACACATACGTTGCTTGGCACCTACTAACACACCAACATCAGAAGGAGGGTGGACAGCAGGCCTCCACTGAGCACCTGTATGAACACTTTTGTGTGGTACTTCACCTTCTTGATACCTAGGAGGAGACTAGAATAACCAGACTACCCTGATAATCTGTGCCACCCTCAACCTGTCCTACCTCTAATGGCTCCATGTCATTGTATGTGTAGGCATAATGACTGTCCCCAAAATGTGGACAGGGGATGTGGGAACCCCAGCCTCAGTGTCAGACAGACCCACTACATCCCCACACTGTGTCTCTTCATCACCACCATCATCATCAGAGACTACTGATACTCTGACATCAGACTGTAGGAGTTCCACAGTGCTGGTGGCAAGCTCACCTATGATAACAAGTAATTAACACAACAAAGCGAGAAAGAGAATAAAACCTGATTAAATTTATGTTCTGTAAAACTTAAGTTAAGCAATAGTACATCCAACTGCAATTAAAAAGGACTTTTTATCAATAGTAATAGGAAACAAAAAAGGGGTATGTAGCTACCATTTACAAGTGGTCACGGAAAATCGGTGTCAGATGTGCCTAGACAGAAAAAATGGAGACGGAAGAGGGATGATAATCCTTACAATGCAAATGACACAAAATAAACAGCAACATGTCCACTTGACATCCTCACATTAAGAAACATGTTATACAACAATATTCACTCCACTTTCTTTCTCTCCCTCTTTGTATGTCACTCTGCCTTCTCCCCCACACCTCTCACTTGTGCTCTCTCTGTATGTATGTATATATATATATATATATATATATATATATATATATATATATATATAAAATAATTATTTTGAATATGGCATACCTGGACATTCACCAGCAGACAGTCTTTGGTTATCCTCCACCTCAACTACCTCATCCATGAATCTGGAATCCCCTAATGAGCTGTCTGGATCTTTAACAGTGGGTAGAAACTCATCTGTTTCAGTCAGTTGTGGTTTGGTAGCAGGACCACCACCAGTAGCACTCCATTCCTGTACAATAGCAGCACATGTCATTGACCGATGCCTGATTTTCCCATAATCATGGCCATGGACTCCTACAGCATTGTCATCATTGACCACCTACTCCCAAATATGGTCATGGGAGGACTTGTTTGCTTTGTCTCTGTCCAACAAGTGTGAGCCATGTCTCGTTGGGCCTGCACAATCACTTCATTTTCCACATCTGTGAATGGCTGTTTACATGGATCAGATGTCTTGGATACCATATCCCTCTATATGATTACAAATAAGACCAAAAAAGGTGAATTAAGCAAAGTGACTGGTAACAAAAGAAATGCAAATGAATGTATGCAGGCATCATGACCAAAAAAAAAATTAACCTTATGGCTCTCTAGAACTACATGCAGGTAATATACAACAATAAAAATTCCACCACCCACAAAAATATTAAATTAATAGCAATGATAAAACTCTGTAAGGATACCAAGAAATGTGTAACTCCTTAATACATAGCACTATTAATAACGTATTTCAGTAAAACTGACAGACGTTAAACATGTTCAGCATACTGGAACTCCCCTTTGGTTGATAACAGGCATATATCACAGATCTACCACATTTGTTGGATGGCCTGAACCTGTCGCCCTTGGGATTCCGGATACTGGATTCTTGCTACCCCTATAGTGCCTTTTTTAGGCAAGGCTCAAATGACAAATTCTCACCGTAACAGGTACAAGCAAGCAAAATGTGAGGGTAATGCTACTCAGTGCTAGAAGTCTAAACCTCAAAATGCACTCACTCGAGGCACTCCTTAAATTGGAGAACATCGACATCTGTGCAGTGACAGAGACCTGGTTCAAGGCTCCAGAGAGCACTCCTGCATTACTAGGCTATAATTTATACCACACATTTTGGCCACCTAACCTGGACTGAAACACTAAAGGCAGAGGCGTGTCCATATTCATTAAGGATATCCACACCTCCAGGCTAGTTGCTCAGCATAATGCATCTGAGATTATCCAAGTGCAACTAACTCTGGGCAAGACCACAATCCAAATTGTAGCTTGCGACAGATCCCCCACATGCCCCAGGATTCCTACTCCTTATTTCTTGATACATTGGAAAATATTAGGGTACAACCTGACACCCTAAATAATGGGCGATTTCAACTACCCCACCATTAACTGGGAAAACTACTCATGTACCAACTCTTGCTCAACGTTTTTGGAATTCATAAATTTCAACGCCTTGAATCAACTTATCCACACCTCCATCAGGGGCAGCAATATCCTAGACCTGGTCATTACCAACATGTGTGACCAGTGTTCCACACCAGAGGTCAATTTCTCATTGCTCATGTCCGACCACAAGCTAATCACCCTAGACATCCACATCCCACCTGCACCCGCCAATAGGGAAACCAGAGTAAAAAATTTCTCCAAAGCCAACTTCATGCTTCTTAAGACAGAAGTGGCAAACTTCACGACACCCATACAGATGGACAATAGAGGTACGACTGCTGAATCCTACATAAATGCACTTTATAGGCACTTACATGAATGCATGGATCATGCTATCCCTAACAGGACCAAGATGCTATCCTCCAAAAAAGAAAGTCAATCTGTGGTCTGCCATAAACAAACTCTACAACAGAAGAAAGAAACTGTTGCAAAAAAGAGTAAAATCACATGATTGGAGGAACTCCCTGGTCAGCCTGATTTAGAAGCTGAGATCCCTCATAAAATCCTCCAAAGCTAGTTACGAAAGCAAAATCGTCACTGTTTCTAAAGAAAACCACAAGGCATTCTACAGGTATGTCAAGAATCTCAATGGCAACACTCAGATTTGATCTGAGTTACAGCACAATGGCACTAAATATACAGAACAAACTGATATTGCCAACATCCTGGCAGATAGGTTCAGTGCTAACTTTACCCCCCTCTCACCCCCTAAAGGGCCCATCTCTATACCAGAAGAATGTAAAGTTCCTGTAATCATGGCTGCACAGGTAAAAAACACACTCTCCAAACCAAAAACACGGCATCCATGGGAACTGACAACATCCCAGGCTGCGTTCTACATGAACTACAGAATGAACTGGCACCCCACCTAAGTACCATGTTCAATCATAGCCTCACCTCAGGCTTTGTGGCCACTGAATGGTGCACAGCAATGGTTATTTCACTCCACAAAGGGGGATCCGCCATGGACCCCAGGAATTACTGCCCCATTAGCCTGATGATCCTGGTCTGCAAGGCCATGGAATGTATCATCATGGAACTTATAAACAAAGACACTGGTAATCTTCAAACTCTGGCCTCACCCAGTTCGGGTTTGTAAAAGGCAGATCATGTCTTCTAAACCTGACAGGCTTCTTTGAAACAGTCACCAAAGCCGTAGATGAGGGTAAGGTGGTTCACACAGCCTATCTAGATCTCACCAAGGCTTTCAACACCATCCCCCACTCTGGAATTATAGATAAACTCACTAAACTAGGTATAAATCCCTATGTCACAAAATGGGTTGCCAACTGGCTCACTGACAGAACCCACACTGTGAAAGTAGCAGATTCCAAATCCGACTTCAGACCAGTGACAAGTGGCATACCACAGGGTTCAGTCCTGGGTCCTCTCCTGTTTGGTATCTACTTCTCTGAAGTACAGGCTAACACAGAAGGTCTTTGGCTAACAATGTTCACAGATGACTGCAAACTAGGAGCCATAATCAAAACTCCTAACAATGTGGACATCCTACAAAAGGGCCTCACTGAGACAGATGCTTGGTGTCAAAGCCATGGCCTCAAGCTCAGTGCCAAAAAGTGCATTGTCATCCCTTTTGGTAAAAACTCTGTTCCCATGAACTGCCACATAGGCGGTAGTCTACTTAACACCAAAAGTGTGGTAAGAGACCTTGGGACACAGGTGGACAGCAGTCTCTCCTTTGATAATCACATCACCACAGTAGTCAAGAAATCCTTCTATGTAGCACACCTTATCACAAAAGGTTTCTCATCCTGGAAAAAAGAGGTAATTGTTCCACTCTACTCATCACTCATTAGAACCATTATAGAGTACAACGTTCCTTTTGGTATGCACCTCACAAGACATCTACAACAACTGGAAAGGCTGCAGAAATACCTCACAAAGAGCATTACCAGCCTCAAACAGATGCCCTATGCAGACCGTCTCAAAAAACTCCAGCTTTACTCCGTCGCATATCACCTACTCAGAGGCGATCTCTGCCTAACATACAAAGCAATGTCAAACCCAGAGCTGTTGGACATGCTCCACTTAAAGAAATCCCAATCCCTCCGAGCTACATGCTCTAGGGACCTAAACCTTGTCACCACAATAAACAGAACATGCTGGAGGGATAGATTCCTCTCTCAAAGACTCCCCATACTCTGGAACAAACTGCCTATCTATATCAAACAAAGCTCCTCATTAGCACTCTTCAAGTAAAATGTTGATGATTGGATGGGAAATAGGAAATTCACCCCAGGGATCACTTCTGTGGCTCTGCTTGATAGGGGTACAGGTAAATAATTTTCTTGTGTGGCGAAAGCCAGGGTGCCTTTTTGGCTAGGCTTATATAGGCCTTAGGGCCAATAGCCTAGTACCTACCTATGAACCTATCAACCTATGAACAAATGTAATTCTTCCATTGCTGATAGTAACATAACACTGTTATATACTAAGTGTTCATTAGAGAACTGTTGCCTTTACAGCAACAGTTCATTAGAAAACTGTTGCTATAAAGGCAGCTAACCCCCTTTTCCTGAGTTTACTTAAAAGAAAAAAATGCTATATGTGCTATGGCAACAGCAATGGACAAAATGTAGACAGCAACAATGCTATTGTGAAATGTAAGCCATCAGTAATGTAATAAAAATTCCTTTGTAAATAAGTATCACATACTTTTACAGAATCCTTAGGAAAGTGCACAAACAATTCCAATTCCAGCAGTGAAATAACTGTTGCGAAGTCTCTGGATCCAAACAGTCTTCCCTACTATAATACAAATGCCTTACAATCATGATTAGTTTAGTAAGTGCAAATGAGGTGTCAACTCATTAGCATTCATGAATCAAAGAATCTGCACCGAGTGCTGAGCAGGTAATCATGGTATGAGTACCTACATGATTCTGTGTACATGGCCTCGGTGTACAAGAATGAGCATTGAGAAGTGTTGCTTGCTAAGGTAATGGCTTGCAAGTGTGAATGATTATTTTTACTGCAGGAATAATTGGTGTTTCACACTCTTGCCAGTTTGATGTCTTGCCAGTTTGATGTACACTTACTGGGGGGTATGTCAGGGAGAATAGAGTACCAAAAAGTCAAGGATTACATTGACTGACTTAGGAGATAACCCTTATAAGAGTTTTATTGCTAAATGGCAATGATCATACTCTGCCTCTAAATAAAAATTTGTCTGTAATTCAAATGACATACATAGCATTTAAATATACAAATATATCAAAAGCAATCCAGATAACATTGGATTTATGTTAGAAAAGCATAAAAAGAATGATGCACACAAAGCAAAGAGAAAAACAAACAAGTATAATATTACAAGTATTGGTTACTATTGTGAGAGGAAGCATTACCTTAATTGCTCCAAACATCACATTACAAATGACAAATATGAGAAAATGCTTATCCTGTACCTTTAATGTAACATCATACAATGTTACATCTTGAGTATATGTAATCTACTTTCTCTTAATTGTAATATATGTCTGTGTCTGTGGAAAATATTGAAAATAATCTCAAATATGTCTTATTAATGCCATGGTTTCAATGTTAAAATCCTGATAGGGTGCTGTTTGTGTGAAAGTAGTGATGTTTAATGAGCAATATGTTCATGTTATAAGCAACAAAGTGTAGCAAACATCAGAAAGTTGGATTTTAAACTCTTGTTTTCTGATTTATATATATATATATATATATATATATATATATTTTTTTTTTTTTTTGGGGGCTAGATCCTTTGCGTGCCACTTGCCATTGCACACTGTGGACTACCAGTGAATAGCAGTTGACCTGCTATGGTAAAAACTCAAAATTTTAGTTTGGAATGCCAGCAGCAGCACAAGTTATAATAACAACAACAGAAAACTTCTCTCGCGCCCGCCTCGGCCTCAGTAAGCCTTCAGAGAGAGAAGAATAAAGCAGCACAAGTTAGCCTGATACTGTTCCACTTCCATCAGCACTCTAGACAGTACTGACCGAAGAACATGCACCCATAAACTCCCTATCTCTGTGGCACAAAGTGTAATTGCATTGAGCCTGAAGAAATAGAAGAGTTAATGTAGGATATGAATACAGTGTAGAGATAATTTTACTGAGGGGTTCAGAATATGTATTAACATACATTTTTGTATATGAATTGAACAGCCTAAGACTGTTTGATTACTGCTAAATATGTTAGCTACTCTCCTTCTACATTGCTGTTACAAATGTTCAGCTATCCATATTATTAATAAGAAAATTTGATAAGCATAATGTAAATTATGATACTTTGTAAAGTCTGATAACAGAAAATGATTAACATGAGGAATGTGGAAACATATATAATATATGCTGGATTACTTATCGATTTCTCCCAAGTAGTGATCACAACAATAATACATTCTCTTTAGAATGTGTCATTATTATGTGTATTTGTTGTGTCAAAAATGAGCTAATGTCATCTGCTGTGTGTCCCTTTTCTAAATAATTACCATTAGAATAAGGCCTGTTGTGTAACAATTGCAAGTTCTGATGTGGCAAGCAGATGTTACAAGGATGAAAGTGTCAGGTTAATGCCATAATTGCTATGTTCATTGCTAGATAAGCCATATAATATGTTTATTTTTACACACACACACACACACACACACACACACACACACACACACACACACACACACACACACACACACACGTGTGTTTTATATATATATATATATATATATATATATATATATATATATATATATATATATATATGTTTTTTTTTTGTTTGTTTTTCTTTTTGCCTTTATCATTTACGTGTCACTTGGTAGTGCATAGCCATGGTTCTCCGTAGAAGGCAAAAATGAAAATTTTAATTTGTGTTGCCTTCTGCAGCTCAAATAAGGCTGGTGTTGTTGTGAAGCCATCAGCACTCTGAACAGTACCGAATGAAGACAATGCACCTGTCAGCTACCTGTCTCCATGGCATAAACTGTAATTGCAGTGAGTTTAGAGAAACAGGACATGTAATGCAAGGTTTAAAACCAGTTTACAGATATTTTTACTGAGGGGGCAGAATGAGATGTGTCACAAGCTTTTGATTACGAACATAACATTAAAGAGAAATGAGTATTATAAAGATGATTTATGCAATAAAATCATCATTAATATTTGTTGTATAAGTCCAATATAATATGTGTAAAGTATGTTAACAATGACAATGATAAATGTTAATGTAAAATGCAATTGCATAGGTATGATGTGCATAATAGTCTAGTTATAATTAGTATGACTTATCACAAATCATAAATGTGTGTTTAGGACAGATTTTAGGTAATGTAAAGTATGTATGTAAACTACCACAACATGTAGTACTCAGGCCATACAACTCCATGCATCTGAAATGTGTTTACAAGCATAAATAAACTGCCTTTTACATAGAAATTAAAGACACACACATACAAGCATCTCTTAAGTGCATCTTCTATTCATTTTTAAATTAATGTATCTCAACTTACCAGTCAAAAAAGGAAGTTGTACTGTGGTACTGACAATAAGCAAAGGCTGCCATTTCATCCTTTCTTTTCTCTTGGGTTTGATTCCCAGGTGGTACTAGTGTATAAGTCCCAACAGTACAATATGTCACAATTCATAACAGTTTACATCCAATCAACAATGATTTTAACAAGCATCATAAAGCATTTCAATGTTTAACATTGGAACGTGTGTAAATAGACTGAGCGTCACATATGGCCAACTCTCACTGCCATATTTCACACCTTTACTGTTTTATGATGTAATAATTTCCAATGTCTCTCCCAAGCCAGTTTTGTGCTTTCAATTGCACAAATGCAGCTGACAAGGCTGTGCGTGATTGCTCACAGGCTGTCACATGCAAGACCTGAATTGTTAGACAATTCAGGCATCTAGTTCTAGGTGTAGTTCTATAGACATGGTTGGTGAAGGTGAGGAGGGTGTTCCATTTAGAGCACAAAGATTGTGTGAAGAGGAGTCCAGGATCTTTGTGGCACTCCTCATCAAGAACTATAGCTACAGGCTGCTGCAGGGGGACTATACTGGGTCTCAGTATAAGTTTGAGACTTGGAATAGTTTGGGCTGTCTCCAGTGCCAATGGCATTCCATGCACTAGGGAACAATGTCATCACCATTACAGTGACATGGAGCAACCCAATCAAAACCTCCTAAGCCAATAGGAGGATGAATTTAAATTTTGAATAGCCGTCAGTTGTGTAAGTGTAGTGACCCATCACCAGTGAATTCTATATCATGGATTAGGCAGCCAATATATTTATTCATTATTCTTTCATATCTTGCCCTTTTTCTGTTCTGTATAGCTGTGGAAGATATTGCCCTAAACATGGAGGTGCATCAGGAGAGACTGGCTTGCCTCAGAAAGGCTCAGAATAAGTATGCATCAGGTATGAATGTAAGCAAGATCATATTTTTTTGGGCATCAGTCCATATCAGCTTGAGTAGACATACCTAACCTTTATAGCATGCATTAATACCTTCTTCAATAGCTCTTGATGAGTGCATTAGGCAATGCGTATGCCAACATAGATATATGTGGGCTCAGTTCCAAAGAGCAGAAATTACATTTTATTACAGGATAGTACTTATAAAATCTTTACCGCAATAATAAATTACATTGCCAATTCAGTTTTTGTAACTGTAATTATTAATTTTGAAATCAGATATCTTATATGCCATAGAAAAAATAAATGTTTCCATTATATTTATAAGAGCAGTGAGATTGATTTATTGTATGACACATTAATGCCTTTACATCATATCTGGATGTGGCAAAAGTGAACATATTTATGTGTCTTATTTCTTTATGTATTGAAATAATAATGTGAAATGGCATTGATGTTATTCTCTCTGTTTTGTCTCCTCAGTCCTATCTCTCTCTGTTTTCTGTTTTTTTTCATTAATACCTTTTTTTTAAATTTGGATACATTGTTAAAGCAACTGAAATGACCATGCATAGAGGGAATTAGACCAATTACAGGGTTTTAGCCCACCATACCTCCACAGGTAGCTGTGGTGACACCAACCCAGAGAGTGCAAACACCAATATATCTGGGTCACAACCTGTTAGCATTGCCTCCACAACTTCTGCTTTACCTGCTTCAACTGCATCAAGTAGCTCTGCCCTGATTGTTGGTGCAGTGGTACGCAGTGGGAGTAGTACTGGAGGTAGTGATTTTGTCATCCATCAGGAGCTGACAGGGCTGGAGGAAGACATTATGTAGAGGGGCCTTGGTGCCTGAATTGGCAGAGTTTATAAGGTCCTGTGCCAGATTGCAAAACTGATGCCACATCAGACACTGACACAGGAAACTGAAACAGGAGACAGTGATGACAGTTCTGAGGGTGAAGACTAGATTGTCACTGTGCTCAAGCTGGATCCAAGTGCACCTCTGATGTCTCCTACCTATTCCCAATTATGGTGTCCCCAAACCTTTTTTGTTCATAACCATCTCTGTTCTGTCCTGTATGTCCTGTATGTTTGCTCTGTAACCTACCATACCTACCTGCCCCTCTTATTCCAAATTACCTTCCCCAGCAGTCTTCCCTTTATGAAAAAGGGGGGAAATTGCCACCTGTCCCACAAAAAATTATCTTCCATACATAGCTCTCCACTTTGCCTATGTGTCTTCTAGACACAACTGATTTGGTCCATTTGGCTATGCAATATTATTCTGTTTTTATTACCCATCAGTAGTGTGGCAACTCTCACAATTCAAGTTGTGTTTACAAATCTACATTTATGTTATGAAGAAATGGATAGCTATAGAGGTCACCCACCATCATCCTACACATTCCTTCATTCTTCCCTTTTGCGTCCTCCCCTCTGTTTGCCCTTCATTTTCACTATTGTCTTATTAACCACTTTTTCACAGATTTAATCTAGACAGAAAATAGAATCACATACAACACACACACATATGGCCAGAAATGACCCATGCAGAACACCTTCACTTTTTATACTCAGCATGTATAAATAGCTTGTCATCATGCACCAATGCTGAGTGATGATGAATGGCATACCATGTCCTATGGCAAAAGTGGTGTGCTTAAACTCTTTGCACTGTAGCAATACAGGGTAGGGTAACATTATTAGGCTGCTGGATTTTATGAAGTAAAAGATCCTATGTGGTGTGTTGTGATAATTCAAATGTCTGAAAACTGCTGATTTTGCGTAGTGTCAAGGGTTTGATTCCAGAAGTATGTCAAACTATTATTTAATGCTAATTTATATTATATTTTGTGTGTAAGTGCAAACTTATTTCTTTCTCTCAAATTACAAAACTTCATGAAGCAAGCAAGACAAGAAAAACAAATAGAGAACAGCATTTTAACAGTGGAGCATTAAAGCATTTGTAAACGTTACAGACCTATAATGGTAACTTAATAAACCAATGTTATCCTGTTTATGTATTAATCTTGCTTATATTCTCCTACCCTTGCTTTATTGGACAGAATATGACAGATTAAGTGTGAGGAAAACCTAATAGTAACATACCATGAAGATGGTCAGACATGTCCCATAAACAAAAATCTTCATAGGTTTCTCTCCCTGTGTCTGTCTGTCTCTCTCTCTCTCTCTCTATCCCCACTTCAG
Source organism: Protopterus annectens (assembly GCF_019279795.1). Lineage (NCBI taxonomy): Eukaryota > Metazoa > Chordata > Ceratodontiformes > Protopteridae > Protopterus > Protopterus annectens. The sequence goes on along the minus strand of NC_056729.1, from coordinate 1,229,999,888 downwards.
TTTTATCATGGTTTACTCTTGCATATTTGTTAGGCTGGTGGATGTAATGTTCACCATACAGGAGTCTACAATTGTCATTATTGTGATGTAGCCTAATGTCTGTATTATCCCCTGCTTCAATATGTTGTCACTGACCCTTCAACTCTGTGATTTAAACATTGTGAAGTCCTCAGCATTTACAACAGTACTAACCAACTGTAGATGGTATCTCATGTCTTATGACAAAACTAGTGAAGTTTTTGCATTTAACCGCACAATTGCAGTAACTTCCATGCAAATATGTTTAAGTCGACTGCACTATGCACTATAAAAAGAATGACATAGTTACTCTTGCATATCTATTACTGGATGTCATGTACACTCTAAGGTTTGTTACAGTTGATATAACTGAGATGAAGGTTGATGCCTACATTCTCCTTTTCTTCAACCTGTTTTCAGTGTTCTTTAAAATGTCTGATTTTGACAAAATAAAGTATGAGTTCTTATGTGATGAACTGAGATATTCCTCTGGTCTGTACACTTTTATATTAGACTGTCAATGGTTCAAATCTATAAGTATGGCATACAATTATGTATTTTTTTTTCCATATTAATATGTGTGTAACTGTGTGCTACATGTTATGGACCAGCACTATCCTCCTTATGTCCTTATCATGTTAACACTTTCTTACCCCTTATTGATCCATATTGATAACACTAATGTACAGTGCAATACCTCTAAAGTGTACAGATTTTCATAGGATATCCACTTCTCTGCATCTTAATTTGTGGTGTGTTTAGCACAACATATGTGAATTTCTGGCCAATCATAGAGGATTGAAGTAATTAAGTAATGCCATCCATTTGATGTTCAGACTTTATATAGCTCAGAAAATGCATTATCCTAACAAAATTGTATGTTTATAAGGACAGTATTTAAAAACTGTCCCTAGCTTTTGGCACCCATTATCTTTTCCCTTTGTATATGCAGAGCCTGACAGAGTAACCATGAAGACAACCCTAAGAGTAACACACCACAAAGATGTGCAGAAATGCCTCATAAACAAATCTCTCAGTATGTCTTTATCTCTCTCTTCCCACCTTTCTGTGCCATCAGTCTTTCTCCTCAGAATTTGCATGATGCCTGACACTGAGCAGAACCTGCAACTCATGGGGAATTCCAGTACTTAGCTTATGACAAAATCTTGTGAGTTTTGCCTTCAGTCACATTAGTCTATTGCCTTTTGTGCTACTGTGCTTAGCCTCACTGAGCTATGGAAAGATAGGCTGATAGCACTATGAGGAGACAGTTATTATCATCATCTCTTCAACAGGTTGTAGATTTGAATGTAAACCATATAGGATGTTCCAATTATAAATAAGTGTTACAAAGCTTTCTGCCTACAAACTTCCTTGCTTCATAATGTTTCTGTGGTCTGGTTTTCCACAAACATTCACATGCCTGATCCCTCATTTGTTTCATAATTATTCACAATATGTTCATATCTGCCAAGAAATTATCACAGGACATTATGTAAAATCAATCCTTTATGTGTTAATAAACATACAAAAGGCACATTTTGACAATATTGCTGATATACACACATAAGATGATAGGATTAATATTCTTTCATTTCCACCCATATTCTGAAGTATATTACTTAGGAATCATACATATCTGTCTGTTATGGATGTATTGCCTTTTTACTCAATCGTGTCACACAAATTTGCATAACAACAGTTGCAACATGCCTCAAATACATGGACAGTCACCAGATATGATGTCTGTACAGGTATACACCTGTATCATCCATATAATGATTAATATAATGCAAGTGCCATGAGAAATGTGAAAATCTGCATTTGATCAGAATTAGACCTACTTGTATGTCTATACTCCTTGTTTGTGTGAATCGTGGAATGGAGCACCATAGAGTACATTTAATTCCTCTTCTAAGTTCAAAACCTCAAGATTAAATTACACATGCACTAACTCTTTGCCATCAATCTCTCAAATGAACTTCTTAGCACTGTACTCCAGGGAGAGAATTTATAAAAATAAATTAATGTGAGTGGATTGTACAAGTTCTATATGTGTTAATGGACTGTTGTACTCAAGATATGTGGATTTCAGTGTGATGTCTATCCTACAACACTTACACTGGGAAATGGTGTACAATGGTGTGCAACCTTTTCACATGTAATTTGTCATTGGTTTTGAACAGTGGTGTCATATTTTTGATCTGTCTGCTTCTATTTACACTGCACAGTGTCAAAGTATGGGTACATACAATTGAAAATGATACCACAGATGATTAATGTTTGCATATAATCATCCCGAGCTGAACACTCATGAATGGTTGGTTGTCAACAAGTGTGATTGTCATTAAAACACAATACTGTGACACATGTATACATCACTCACACTGACACAATGTACATAAATGACAGGACAGATAACTTATCTGAGCTTTATGTGATTACTTGTGATTAGCTCACTGCTTTTACTTCTACCTGTCAATAAACATACCTTTTCACCTAAAACAATGATGCACAATAGCTTCTGTGCAACACACTGATGTGGTAATCCTTACAAATGTTCATTTTCACATATCTAAAGGCAGACATCTCCTGTGGCACTTGTGGTTAATATTGTGTACTCTACATTGTGTGAATAGATAGGTAGGTGTTCAAATATAGCACTGACTGAGTTTTATGAGTGTATATGTGTGTGTGTATTGTGTGTTTGTGTGTGTTTGTGTGTGTGTGTGTGTGTGTGTGTGTGTGTGTGTGTGTGTGTGTGTGTGTGTGTGTGCGTTTGTGTTTGTACTGCTAGATAGGACAGCATTGACCCATACATCTGATATATATATATGCTTCCACTCAGGAGAGATATTTAAAATGGGAGAGGACTTCTCATCACTTTATTCCACTTTTAACACAAACATCTCCTCTGCAACAGTGTCATATGTGGTTGATACACTAGAGTGCGTGACTAGATAGGTCAGTGGTTTAAATCCAACAATGCCAAATGTCTGTGAGTGTGTGTGTGTGTGTGTGTGTGTGTGTGTGTGTGTGTGTGTGTGTGTGTGTGTGTGTGTGTGTGTATGTATCTGTGTGTATATATGTGTGTGTGTGTGTGTGTGTGTGTGTGTGTGTGTGTGTGTGTGTGTGTGTGTGTGTGTGTGTGTGTATATATGTGTGTGTGTCTGTGCATGTGGCTCACTGGCTCTAGTGTCAAGTACCCATGACTTCATCAACAGATGTGCTGTGCCCTCTTCCACTCAGGAGAAATATTTAAACTGAAAGAGAGCTTCCCCACCACTTTATCCATCATCCATCTTTTAACATAGACATCTCTGTAACACACTGATTATGTCATCCTTTCAAAGGCCTACTCTTTCACTCCAGTAGTCAGACTTCTGCTGTGGAGTTTATGAAAGTTACTATGTTCTCCAGATTTTGTAGGTTCATAGGTTCATAGGATATACTAGGCTATTGGCATGGGGGCCTTTATAAGCCTAGCCAAGAATTTTGCCCATGTTCCCTCAAAGTCAGCACCTGTTTCCCCTGTCCAGCAGGGACACAGGGTGGGATCCCAGGGGTGTATTTTCTGTTTCCCATCCAGTCATCCAGGTTCCTCTTTAAGAGGGCTAGAGAGGTACTCTGCTTGATATGGAGAGGGAGTCTATTCCACAGATGGGGTAGTCTTTGGGACACAAACATATCCTGCCAACAAGTTCTATTAATATCACAGACCAGGTTAAGGCCTTACATGCAGGCTGCACGAGTGGAGTTTGACTTATGGATAAGCAGCAACTCCATCAAGGCTGAGCCTGAGATGGCCTTATATGCCAGACACAAGTCACATCTAAGCAGTCTGTACGAGACTGAGTAGAGGGACTGGGCTTTTAGCTTATCTGTATAGGATAGATGTTTGAGATCCTGGATTTTCCTGGTCAAGAACCTCTGTGGTTTCTCCAGCTGCTGCATGTGCCTGGCAAGATACATGGCAAAGCAGCATTGTACTTGATAATGAATCTGATAAGGGAGGAGTACAGGGAATCTTATGACCTCCTTGTTCCTGGATGAAATACCCTTATTTATGAGATGGGCCATGTAGAAAGCCTTCCATGCAACAGAGGCAATGTGGTGGTCAAAAGTCAGGTTGTTATCACCCTGGGTGCCCAAGTCCCTCACGACTGACTGCATGCTTAATATGTTGTTATTAATGTGATAATTAGTGGGGAAGCCATTTTCCCCAAAGGGGATAATGATGCATTTCTTGCCATTCAATTTGAGCCATGCTTCTAGCACCAGTCATTAGTTTGGGCCCTCTTGGAGGATGTTCACATCACAAGGGGAATTTAAGACAGTACCCAGCTTGCAGTCATCTGTAAATTTGGTCAGCCACAGACCACTGGGTTTAGCTTGCACCTCAGAAAAGTATATCCCAAACAATAGAGGCCCCAAGGCCGATCCTTGGGGTACACTGCTTGTTACAGGTCTACTACTAAATTTGGCTTACCCTATTTTGACTGAGTGGGTTCTATCAGTGAGCCAGTTAGCTACCCATCTGGTAACATACAGGTTGATGCCTAGCTGGGACAGTGTATCTATTATGCCTGAGTGGGGAATAGTGTTGGAGGCTTTGGCTAGGTCAAGGTAGGTGGTGTGCCCCATCTTCCTCTCGTCCATGGCTTTGGTGATGGTTTCAAAGAAGTCAACCAAGTTTAACAGGCGTGATCTCCCTTGGACAAAACCAAACTGTGTGGGGTCAAGCTTTTGGAGGTTGCCAATGTCCTTGTTTATGAGGTCCATGATAATGTGTTCCATGGTCTTCCAGATCAGGCTAGTTAGGCTGATGGGCTTAGAACTGTCTGAGTCAGTGGATGTTCCACCTTTGTGTAGAGGGATGACAGTGGCTGTCCTCCATTCAGCTGGGATGAAGCCTGTGCTCAGGCTTTGGTTGAATAGGGTGCCTAATGGAGCTAAGAGCTAATGCCTGAGTTCATGTAGGATATAGCCAGAGATGTTATTGGGTCCCATGGAGACTGTATTTTTTGCCTTTGAGAGGCATTAAAGATCTTCTCCCTGGTGATGAGGGGAGGGGGGCAGGTGCTGGGGATGTCCTGGTTTACTGATGGGGGGACAGGGGCAGTGAAATTTTCACTGAACCTGTCTGCCAGCAGGCTGGCTATATCTATGGCATTTGTGTATGCAGTTCACAGCAGATTTGGGTGTTACCTTTGAGATTGTGAACATATGTGAAGAAGGCCTTGTGATTGTCCTTTGTGAATGTGGCCAATTTGGACTCGAGGTTAGCTTTTGAGGATTTCACCAGTGATCTTATTTGCTTGTTCAGACAAAGAAGAGATTGCTTCCAACTTGGTACCTGCTCCTTCTTGGTCCAGACAGCAATTTGTTTCCTTTTATTATAGAGTTTGTTTATTGCTGCTGTCCATCATACAGGTTTAATCTTCCTTGAGGAAGAGGATTTGGTCCTGTCAGGTATTGCTGAATCCATACAGCTATGTAGGTGCTCATATAGTTTTTTGGCATAGGCTTGGAGATTAGTGCTAGTTCCAACTATAGGGATGGTGGCTGTGAAGCTGCTTATACCTGCTCTGAGGAGACAGTAGTCAGTTTTGGAAAAGTTTTTTTGGTTGACCCTGACAAGGGGGGAGGCAGGGGAGATGGTGACTTCAAAAGTGATTGGTTTATGGTCAGATCTTACCAAAAAGGATGACACTGTAGGGGTGCTACAGTGGCTACTCATGTTGGTTAGGACCAGGCTCAGGATATTTTCACCTCACGTGGGGGTGTCGACCAGCTGATCCAATGCATTGGCATTGACGAGGTTGAGAAATCTCTGGGCGTTCATGTTATGTAAGTAGAGGTAGTTCAAATCTCTCATTGCTTGCATAGTATGATTGTGTGTATATGCCTATACTGTCATGTACAATTGGCTGCATCACAACATACATTATGTACACTTCTACTTAGGTTACATATTTACACTGGTAGAGGGCTCCCATAACAATTCTAGTATCCCCAGGCATAACCGGTTTTGGCAACGCACTGATATGGCAGTGCTTTCAAAACTGCACTGTATCAGTTATAATACAACTTCTTCTGTGATGCTGGCTGTTGATACTGCACTCTGTGTGTAACTAGATGTATAAGTGGTTTGAATCCAGCAGTGAGTGACTACTGTGAGTGTATGTTGCTCTCTCTCTCTCTCTCATGTGATGTGTAGAAATGCTTCAAATAAATAGATATAGGATCTGCAACTATACAGTGTTATTGGGCTGTTCTACCCCTTCCTTTCCCTTTTAGCAAATACGTCATAGATTCAAATGTGCACTGTCACATGGCACTTGTGATTCATGCAATGGTTTCTAGCATCTGATCTTAGGTAGGTAGTCAGTATGAAACCAGGCATTACTAGTTAGATTCAGTTGTGTCAGTATAGGTTCATAGGATCATAGATTAGTACTAGGCTAACTGCCCTTGCAAGCCATTTTAAGCCTAGCCAATTATCCCTTGTGAGACTCAAACCCTGCAACTTGTGTTTGTAAGGCAAACATCTTTACCATTAGGCCACCCTCCCAACCCTCTGTGTGAATGTACATGTAGATAACAATGTTTTCACTCACCTATCTGATGTGTACATGTATAGCTGGGAATTCCTCTTAAAAAACTTCTGTCCATTTTTTACAGACAAATTATTTATTTAACACTGATGATGCATTTTTTGAAATTTTCCTTTTGTAACACTAGTAGTAAACCTTCTCCTGTGCCATGAGGAAATGAGGCAGTATTCTGTAGCTTGTTGGCTTAGTAAGACATGAGTTCAAATCCGTTAATATCAATACATTCTGCATGATTGTGATTCTTACATTTTGAAGGACAGTACTACAAGCAGGTGACTGGTGTGGCTATGGGGGCGGCTTGTGCCCCTATATATGCCAATTTTGTCATGTCTCACTGGGAGCAGGAATTCATTTTTCCCAGTGAATTTTAGGCCTGTATAAAACACTATACCAGATTTTTGGATGACATTTTTGTAGAATGGGATGGACAAGAAGAAATGTTAAAGAATTTTCTCCAATATATCAGTCAACAGTACAATTCTTTAAGTTTACCTATGTGTACAGTAAGGAAGGGTTGTTATACCTGGATGTCAATTTAAAGTATAGACAGCAGGAGTAACACCCTGCAATCTAACATTTACAGAAAACCCACATTTTTTAACCCCACCCAGATTTTCACAGTTGGCACCCTTACCACCAGAAAAAGTCCATTGTAAAGGGACAATATGTAAGGGCTGCCAGAATGGTTACGGGTGACCAAGATTTTGTATCAGAGCTTGAGTTTATGACTGAGTTATTTATTAAAAGAGGTTATCCTGAAGCTCTTTGCAGGATTTTGGCAAAGGAAGTTAGAACAAAAAGAGTGGGGGGCATGTACAGGCCTATATTTAGAGGAATTATGGATTCTAATATGGTAGATGGTCCCAATATGCCAAGGAATTGTAATTTAGACTCAAGAAAGATGGGAGGTGGGTTACTGTTCATTACCACATTCAACTAGGATGCTGAATGGGTCACTCATATCATCCAAAAGAACTGGAGACTGTTACAGGCTGATAGTTCCCTTATGGACAAGGTGGGGGCATCCCTCCCCCAGTTTGTTTTTAGAAGAGACAGATCTTTCAAGGAGATTTTAGAATTGGGTAGTCACATCGATTCTAACCAGTGTAGTAGAGTACTTGGTAACTTTAAGTGTGGTATGTGCAGTGTATGCACACACATTCTTGAGACTGGTGAAAAAATATGTATCAGTGGGACAAATCTCCATTTTCACGGACACTTTAACTGTAACAGTAAAAATTTAGTATACATGGCCAAATGTGAACATTGCTTAACCTTTTTATGTCGGCAAGACTAGCAGGCATTTTAAATATAGAATTAGGGAGCATATCTTGGACATAAAAAATGTGAGGACCACTAATACTCTGGCGAGGTACACGATAAAAAATCCAGGTCATAGATTCCAAGTTTTTGCCTTACAGCAATTTTTGAAGGATAAACAGGGTAGAGTTTTGGACCTAGATTTAGATATTTGTGAACTGAGGTGGCAAACGAGGTTGGATGCCACCAATTTTCTGGGCATTAATGATAATATCAGTTTAACAGCTATATTGAAATTAAAGCACATTTTAGGATAAAAAATATTTTAACCCATTTTACATGCTAATTCACACAGGTTTGTGTTTAACTGTAAGGATTTTATTATGTTCTATTTACTATTTGGTATTTTAAGAATAGGGCATGTTTAAGGATTTATTTATTTATTAGTTGTTTTTTATTATATAGTTATTCAATTTTTAAATTGTCTAATTATCTATTTATTAAGCTGTATAAAAAGGTTGAGTTTGCATTATTAGTTGTTCTGAAGAAGTCCAACAGAGGTTGGATGAAAGCGTTTAACTTGTGGCATCAATAAAAGTTTGGAATTCAGCTTCTGTGACCAGTGATAGTTTCATACTTCAGCGATGATTGTAATTCTACCATCACAGTGGTGACTGCATTATGCATCACGTGTGTTTGGGTATGCCTAACATCATGCAATATTTTGAACCAACGAGACAGATCACACCACTCTTTTAACCAAATTACAGGCACACATATGCCTTGCAGTGATAAGATGATGTACTGTTGTCAAGCACACAGATGTCTCACAATTGCAGTAAGACTTCTCCTATGGCATGTTCAACCTACACAATATCATGTAGCTTTTGTGGTCACATGGGTAGGTTTCAAACCTGCAGTGAGTGACTATAATCACTGTGTGTCAGTATACTGGTATGCATGAGTGATATCCACAAAAGTTTTAACTTGCATAATTACAGTAAGAGTGGCCTTCCCCAACTCTTTTACCACAAACAACTTGTTTGCAACACAATGATATGATGTAATGACTTCTCATAGGTGGAGCCTCACAGTAGTGGAAAGACTTCCACTATGGTCCATGTGATTAATACATATTTTGTGAGCCTGTGGACGTAGATAGGTAACTGTTTAATTCCAGCAAAGGTAAGTATTATATGAGTGTACTGACGTGGCACAAACAAGATCGTATCAAGTTATTTATATCAATTTTTAAGTTGGACAAACAACTTTCAACACATCTGAGGATTGCATGGCAGCTAAACAGCAGTTCTGGGATTCTTGTGGCTGGGGTGCTCCTGTGGCATATGCAGTTAATTCTTCCTTGTATAGCATATTTATGCAGATATATTGGGGTATGAATCGGGGAATTTGTGTGTACAAAACAATGCGGATGGAAAAGAGTGGGTTGGCCAATGAACAGTGATATTTCACTGTTCACAGTAGTGTGAACATTAACATAGCTACATGCTTTTCATTATTTGGGCAACATTGTATTGAAAAAAATTAACATCAAAAGCCCTTTCTTGCTTCACACCTTGATTTGTGTTATTTGTGACAAGCTCCATTGCTAATTCCTGTGGCAGACACAGTTACTATACAGTTCTGTAGTGTGTATAGTATTATCGGCAGGGGTTTGAATCTGGTAGCATCTCTCTGTTGCACAAAGGTGACACAGAGAAGTGGCTTAGGCTAAGAATGTAGATACAGCACAGTCAGAGGGCCTGATTTTTAGGTCTCACACTCCATTTTAGGGGAGCCATACTCATTACAATAGGATAGTAATGCGATCCCTTCAAGTGCATTCCTCATGACATATCACATATGCCTATTTCTGTGGTGTCAGTGGTATATACACATCTCGCTGAGATATGGCCTTGGCATGTGTTTGAAATTGGCAAAGAGGCCTTTAAGTACTGAATGTCATGAAATATTTGTTGTCATTTGTTCTTTGTCAAGACTTCATTGAATTAGCCTTGGTAATGTTGGCTTTGCCAACATCTGTACAATGGAGTTAGTGACCTACAGGCAGAGGATAACATTTGTCATAGGCCAGTGTACATTTGGTGTATGTACAATGTATATCTAATACAGGTCACTTAGTAATGCACATTAATGCTTCACCTGGATATGTTGCATGTTGCTGGAGTGTCATGCAGTAATTACTATTGGTTTTAGCAAGGCTGACTTCAGGGCTATATGTCAATGGAAATGTACTGTATTCAAATCTGTACTTTAATACACTTATTCAGTTCATCTTTCTGGTGTGGTAATTATACCAGAAAGAATACATGTCATGTCACTGACTAGAGTAATGCAAATGTTTCATAGTCACAAATAATTATAACCTAGCATTTGCTTCATTTACCCATTAGCTGATGTGTTAATGGCATAATGCTGGCATGGACCTTTGCTTTGCACATGTCTTGTATGGGATGCTTAGCCATTTGTGATATACGCAACAATACATCTTATGCATATCGATATGTATCATGACATTCAGAAACACAACTCACTTGTCAGGGGATGGATTAAACTTGATTTGTACCTTGATTTATTTGAAGTTTTGCATATGCCACATTAGCATGACTCATGCACATATGTATGTCACACCTGCTATAGTTAGATAAATGGTAATATGAATATCAGATTATTACTTTGTTTATTTCCTGGTAAATTGGACTCACCTATGTATGTGTCAGGTCCTTCTGCATTTTGCTACATAGTTAAACAGCATGCATTAACAGTCATTATCTTTTTACCATTCACAACATGTATGATGCTTACGAAATGCATTTTTCATCACTTAATACTATTATTGGAATGACTGCACAGGTGTCCATGATTCTTCTCAATATTTCCACATTGTATCAGGAGTGTACACTGCCCTAACAACCATCAGTATTGTTCCTGTCGTACACATAAGTCAATGACAGACTTGCAATTCTCTAACCCGTTTATATGCTCTAATATTACGTGGATGTAATTTATTTTACCTTTGATCCCTCACACATTATACATCCTAATGGAAGACTACTTCCATGATCCTGCCACATAGGTATAGCTGGGCATTCTCAATACAGTTATGTGAGTAACAGGAATATTATTGAGCAAGACACTGAACTTATTTAGTCACAACAGCACATTTAAGTTTTTTACGACTATTTATTTATAGTTTTTTATGACTATATGACTGGTGCTTTGGTAGCGTTGTTGCCTCACAGTAAGACATTGTCCTGTTTCATTCTCAGCTAGAGCGCCTTCTGTGTGGAGGCATGCGTGAATGGGTGTACCTTCGTTGAAGGTTGTGCGTCAGGGCTGGCAACTTGGCACGTAAAAATCTACTGCCAAACATTAGCAGACCGGAGTTCCGCTGTGGCGACCCCTAACCGGGAAAAGCCAAAAGACAGAACAACAACAATGACTATTTATATTAATGCTTATAATTTACATTAATATACAATACAAGCTTGGCTAATACATGTTTAAATGTACAATACCCTTTCTACTATGTATAAATGATAAATCACAAAGAAATATCCCTTTCTGAAATGCATGATACAACAGCTCTAGGGTTCATTTATTTTTCTTTATGCATGATTAAGTGGAGAATACTGTATACTGTTGGTTTCAGCAGATAACTTTCTGGATGCACATCTGATATGAAATAACCGCGGTATATGAAAATATCTCGTAATGTATCTACTGTTACCTCAACTCAGCAATTTATAAACATTTATATTTATTCCTCTTTGATACACTGTAGCTTTGTATCCCTCTCACATCCTTTGTCAGCATTTCCATTTCTAGTTATGTACATGGGTCACTAAGGTGAACAGGATTATATGTTTAAATAAATGTAATAATTTATGTAAAAAAATGGTCTTTGGGCACTAATCCCATTTATTATCTGGTAGTTTCCCCATTTAATTTCCCTTGCCTCTTAATTCTTTCATTCAGTTTGGCCTTGTGGCCACTATTACATTGTCTGCTTATGTTCACTTACTGGGTTTGTGTGCATGCAACAGCTGTTGTTTATATCTGTGTGCTCAAGCCTCTGTGCACCTCGTTCTGGCTGTGCACACTTGTGCTGGCCATAAAGAGGTGCTGCCGAATGTGTAGGTTTGCTTAGCATCCTGCATATTCAATGAGCACTGCTGCTAATCAGGCTAACACGCATAAATCATGTAGGCTTAGTGAGAAGTGTAAACTCTTGTTAAGGAATCCCCAGGACTATGTTTCTTTGCTGTTGACTAAAGGTCTGTCTTGTTTTCCCTGACAATAATTTGTTTTGCCTCATCATCATGCTGTCTCAGTATCCCATATTGTCTTCTGTACCTGTCATAGATTGCACACACTTACTTGAGTTCCATTTCAAAGAATATATAACACAATTACAAGGCAATGTACTTTGTTCAGTAGTGGACTCTGTACAGCAATTGGTCAAGAGATGGAGATTTGATTCCAAGTTTTTTTTTTTAGCTTAGGTTTTTTGGAGGAATTCGAGAGGCAAAAATAATATATATAAATTTTATATACATATATATATATATATATATATATATATATATATATATATATATATATATATATATATATATATATTCTACTATAACGTTACTTTTGTCAGAATGGAAAGTGTTCTTTCACTGGTGCAAGGGCCATTGTCTGATATTACTTTATGTTTAACTTCTGAAGAACTTATATTACCTCTCTGATTTTTTTGTCAGAGTGTGTCTGCAAAGAGTTATAATTGCTCCATGTTGTAGCTCACTGGCTGTCGTGTATGCCTCAAAAATTCTTCAAGTTAAACAGCTACTATGTACCTACATTATTGCTCTTTGCTATACTGTGTCGAACACCTTTACTAAATTGTAGCAATGGGCTATACTAACTCATTTGTACAGTTCCTTACATACAAACAGTAATTATCTTTTAAGGCACAATTGTGATCCAAGTTGCTTGGATGATAAATGATACTGCTTGCTAGGACCAATTGGCACCTGTTCAGCAGTGATGATGATGCTTGTTAAGACCTTATTGCAAAGGCAGTTGTCCCCCTTTTTCTCACACTTTTTTTTTTAACAAGAAACATCTTTATTAAATTATCATGTGTGACAAAGGCAATCAAACAGTTATATAAATTAAGACATACATTTACATAAATAAAAACAAACCATATTGACATAATTTTAGTTGAAAACATTATACATCACTTATCATCTATCCAGTCATTGTCAGTCAAATATTGCATTGCTCATTTGAATCCTACCTTGTTTTAAACCTTATTCCTCTTCTACATGTATTATTCTCACAATTTCCATGTTTTCTGTATAACTTGCTCCCAGTTCCAGTTGTTTTACCTCTGGTACTACATTCTCTGCTTCTAGTATAGTTGGTTTAGACTTTGATTTCTATTTTCTAGTAATTGCTTTTTTTGCAGCCACCATAATTAGACTCAGCAAGGCCTTACTATGTCTAGGTAATTCTGATTCTGTATCATAGCTCAAAAATTATTTCCTTACTTACACCAATTTGCTCACTCAGTACCTCTGACAGGGTAGTCTGCAGGGAATCTTTAAAGTCTGCCAAATCATTACTCTCCCAGAAAATATGTTCCCAACTACCTCTTTCTTCCCCATCACACCTCCAACATTTGCTGTCTACCTGAGGAAAATTTCTTTGGAGTCTACTTGGGGTATTAAAATACCTATGCACACACTTCAAAGAAAAGATCCTAAATCTTCTAGATTTTGTTGCATATTTGGAAGACATACATATATCCCCCTCTTCACAATCCTTTCTAACCTCCTCTGAGTGATTGTTATAGTTATCATGCAATGTTTTGAATGTTCTACTAATTATTCATTTTTTAACAGCAGCTTCTGTTCTAGATTCTACTAAACTCTACCAGTGCTGGTCTTTCACTTAGGATCCCCCTATTTCTTTTTCATTGCCTAAACTCTCATAGCAATCCTTGATATGGAAGGTAATCTCTTGTCTGCAGTCCAAATAAATTATTGGCCTCTTCCCATTCTATTACCTTTCCATCTCTATTTGCTCCAAATACCTTGGTTCTTTTGCCAGTTTTCCCTTTGCCTCACACATTGATATAGTTTTGCCAATTCATTCCTCAAAACTTATTCTTTTGCCTTGGGACTCTTTATCAAGCTCTAGAACAGTTTTAAGTGTTTTTCTCAAAGGATATTATATATAAATCCTGCAAATCAGTATTGATCCCTCCTTGGAGCTTGAGTGTCTGTTCTGTAAAGCTTGACAAAGTCTTATTTGGACAGGTTTACTCAGTGCTTTTAAAATTTCTGACATGGAAATGTATTCTCCTATTTGCTGTCGCATAGCTATGAATGCCCAAAAACGTTGTATTATTGCATCATGTGAGCCCTACACTTTTCCCTAAAGGAAGAAAAGCTCTTTCTACCATTCCTTATTTCACGATTAAGATCATGCTAGATCTTACCCTGAATCTAAAGATCTACTTTCCCTTTGTTGTTGTCATTCAAAAGGTGAAGGGGAATGTATTTTATCTTAAACAGGATAAATCCTAGATGGCAAGTTTGAATGTATATCCAGAACTGAAGATATTGGTAAGTATAATCAGTTTTTCATTTTCTTTGCAGCTAACACAGTAGATACCACCTGTAGGAAAGTAAACCATTTCTAGTGGGATGGCTGTTTTACTAGCTTTTGTTATGATCCACAAGGTAAAGCTCTTTATGGTTTTATCTGATTTTATTCTATTAGAAAAGTGGTTATTTCTCCATTTTTTCCAGGGGAATATATTTTATGCCTCTTTATAAAGCAGTTGCTTAGTCAGTGATGCACAAGTTAGATGTGGTTACCAAAGATAGAGGTTGACCAAGAGATGAATACCTGCATCTGGCTATTGAATACACTGCTTGATATTCTATCCATGCAGCACTGCAAATATAGGATAATAATTTATTGCACGTGTGTGAAGTATTTACCATAATGAATGATGACTGAAGTGCTACTCATTTCATGGTGGCATATCTCTATCCAGCAGCACTCTTTCATTTTCTTTACTTTCTAAGAAATTATTTTAGCTCTCTTCCTCAATGCTGGTGTTGTGATATAGAATCTGTTGTATGAAGATACACAAAGCTCTTGTACCTGTGGTTGTCCACCATGACAGCTTGGTCAGTCAGCCTAATCTGATATTGGGAGCCCCCTACAGTGGACTGACTCCTGGGACTGCCTCTTCAGCAATTCTCAGTTGAACTATTCTTTTTTTCACCTCATCTTCTGTGCACAAATTGTTTGTACTTCATGAATGTATGTACTCTGGTGTCATGCATTCAGGTAGGAGAGCATACCGAGCCTCTTTGCCTAACATTTTTTTCTTCCACTCATACATTTTTCTTCTCAGTCCAGATATTCTTTATGGAATTGATGGCTAAGAAAAAATATGCCATTAGAGTATTCATGTGGTCAAGAGATCTTAAACCAAGAACTACATGGGCATGGCCTTTACTGCTTGTTGAAAACCATGACATAAGTACTGTCTTAAGTGTTACCCTGGTGACTTAAAGACAGATAAGGGAAAAGATCCATGCTTATCTAACCTCCCATAGTTTGGTAATGGTTGAGACTGCCCAGCAAAGAGATTGGTGAGAAGGGCCCTAGCACAATCCTAAGCTAGTGCTGAAGCATCATGAGAAGATAAAGGACATAGTGGACAAATATCAGTCACAATCTCCTGAAATAAATCAATTCCCATGACAACTGCACAGACATCATGTTTTGCTCCTTTTGCCCCTTGAATAGTGATGAGGTCAAGAGTGTGACTATCCTTTGATTTGGCAGACAGTGAGAGACCCACGAGAATTACATCTCCCACAAAAATCTTGTCAAAGTCAAAGTAAGCTTTATTGTCATTCACACCATTCAGTAAGTGCACAGCTGAACTAAATTACATTTCTCTAAGCTCATGTGCAAACATAACACATAATACACATAACAACAGCAACAGCAACAACCACAACAATGACAACAACAGCAGAGTCCAAGCCATCTGAAGGCTTTGAAGCTGAAATAGCCATGCTCTGCCGATCCCAGTGGTGATTTCAGTGACCTCAGCCATCCTCACCATCCACACCATACACACTGTTGCTAACCCATCCTAAACACCAGCAATGTCCTAGATCTCAATCCATCCTCTCTGAATTTACTCCTTTCCACTACCAGTGCTCAGCACAACTGCCACCACCTTAGTCCCGAATGATTACATGGCCACAGCAATCCCCTCCATCAACACCATTCTTACTGCAATCGTCAGCACCATCCTCCAACACCAGTGATGTCCCAAGTCCCAGACCAGTCCTTCAACACAACAGAATCCAAACAGAACCAACAGAACCCAAAAATCCACAAATCAGGCTCAGTACTTACACTCAGTGCAACCACCACCCTTGAAGGCCCAAAAACAACCATGATCAGCTCAACAACCTCCGAAAGACCAACAATCATCAAAACTCAAGGCAATCCACCAGACCAAGCAGAAAAACACCACGGTTGCAGACACAGCAAACCCAAGCAGCCAAATGGCTCAGAAATGGATGACAAACTGAGAGAAACCACACAAAAACATGAAAAGCACATCTGGAGCCAGACTAGCCACAGCCACATAGGGTGCAGCCATCTTAGAATCATCTCAAGATGTTAGGTTTATCCATATCCTTATCAGTGGCCAATG
This sequence comes from Protopterus annectens, assembly GCF_019279795.1. Taxonomy (NCBI): domain Eukaryota; kingdom Metazoa; phylum Chordata; order Ceratodontiformes; family Protopteridae; genus Protopterus; species Protopterus annectens. The sequence goes on along the minus strand of NC_056729.1, from coordinate 1,229,983,220 downwards.
CTTATATATGATTGGCCTACACTTCGGTAGTGGCCTCTCAAGTCTCCAGCAGGTACTTGATGACTGCATTCAGGGCCAAGGTTTCTTCTTCTGATGCTGTTCAATGGGCTCAGCAGGGCTCAGTGGTGAAATTTGAGGAGGATCCACCAGGGCATATCTTGCCAAGGCTCATAGGACATGCACCAGTAGTGGATCACAGTCACTTGTTTGATGTCTGGGCAGATCTACACTTAAGGTTATGACAGCATGACCCTCAGAGGGCATTAAATAATTTCAGCATGAGGCCCATGCAGGCTTCTTCAATCCTGATACTGTTTCAGTGGGTGTGTCCCCAAGTGGCAGTATCCCACTTCCTTTCCTTTCCTTTGAAACTTGTCACATACATAAGTGACCCCACAGAGTGGCCAAGCACTGGCTTAGCTTTTTTGGGGGTAAGGTTTGGGAAAAGTTCTCCTTTACATGACGGGTCCCCAGAAAGGGAATTAGAGAATCCAGACACCTCTATCTTTGTGATGGGTAAGGATAGTTAAACCTCCCCTCCCCATATCCCTTTCTTTATGCTCTCTGTGCCCCACCCCCACCCATGGGACTTTTTCTCAAGGATACTCTCTTTCAACTTGGAAGCATGCAAATACCACTCTCTCTGTTTTCTAAGAAAATGGCTACCAACTACAGACCACTGGTTGAGACGCATAAAATCCTCTGTAAGCATTCTTGGGCCAACTGTTATATAATCTTTGTGGCCCAGCATAGGGCCTAAAGATCATTGTACATTTTTATCCTTCAATATGATACAGAGTCTAAAACCATGGGCAATGTTGATAGCAGGGTGATTTCTTCTGTGACTTTAGGTTTAAATCACACAAGTATCAGTTTCACCTGCTTAGATTTTTGTAGGGTGGATCAGGTAATGGAGAAAGCTTTGAACTTGGTGTCAAGGAAGCACTGCTTAAGTGTAATTGGTACAGAAGTGGGACAAAAGGTTAATTGTTGGTTTGGTGATCAATTCATACCTGAGACCATATGTTTTGACATTCATTTGAAGAGAAGGGCATAAAATTTACTTAGCAACTACTTATTAAGAAGTTGATGTCACAGATAACTAAATCAGCTTGATAGAGCTCAGAGACTCAGTGGGGAACTTTTAGGAATTTCTGGCAGAGATCTTCATACAAATCAAGTTCATATCCTAACTCTGAAAATATACTGACTGTATTATAAATGAGGTCAAGAGCATTGCATCCATATATACCATGTTCAAACCTTCAATTACTGAGGCAGCAACAAGAAGGTGGGTATTTGGTGCCTGCAAAAGTGGTAACCCTTGGACTTGATGGTGGGCATCAGTTGTGAAATATAACAGTCAAGCTAAAAAGTGTAGCCTTCCTTGTAATGCTTATACAGGGCTTTCTTGATACATCTAGGAGGTGATGGCAGGCCAAGAAAGTCACAGTGACAATAGCTGCCAAAGCAAAAATTTGGAAATGGAGGAGTTTGTAGAGGCAATATGACAAGACAACTGGGTATCCTCATAGGAGATCTGGCCAACATTCTGGTTCAAATGGGGAATGAGAAGAATTATGCTGACCAGTATTGGTGAGATTGCTGAAACTGAAGAAACATTGAAGAAATCCTTCTCCCAGTGGACATGCCCTCCTGTCAGGAGGCAGTGTCTGAAATCTCTGCTGGGTCATTATCCATCGCTAAAACATATGTCATTGCAGTTGTCAGAGTGTGGTTTACATAGTGATAAGGCTGCAGGTGTGGGTAAGATCTGGAAAAAAGTGTGAAGGCACTAGAGAAGGTTGGGGTACGGTGGCTAATGTACTTTTTCACTGCAACATAGAATGAGGACAGTGCCTCTGGACTGGCAATCTGGGGTGAAGAACCCATCTTTAAGGAAAGGATGCAGAGGGTGTTTTGCAATTATATGGACATGAAACACTTCATTCTTCTTTAAAAAAGCCTATGGCAGAGTGCTGCAGAGATGGGTGCAGCTGATAACTGAACCTCAGATTAAAGATGAATACTGCAGGTTCCAACCAAGCCGTGAAACAATAGACCAGCTGTTCTAGCTATGCACAGCTGTGTGAGGAGGTTTTTAAATCCAGTCTAAGTGGTTTTGTTTAGACTTGGTGAACTTGAAGGAGGCTTATGACTACACGGTCTCCCTCACATGTGTTGCGAGAGGTCCTGTGACAGAAGAGTTTATAAAGACTAGAGCTACATGCTATCTGAGTCCTGTATGAATGCAGTGTGAGTTCTTCTATGATATGACTCCAGTGGTAGTTATGTCTAAATTATTGGCATTGAAATAAATTCATTCAGGGTGATTGTCAGGCTAAATCAGGGGTGCCTTTTTAAAGTATATTTATGAAACATGACTTTTTTTTTTTAAAAAGTGACACAGATATATATGCATTAGCAGAAAGGAAAACAAATCACAATAGCATGTCTTTATTTTCATGCAGTATACATACATTTCTTTTTAATAATTTTCTTTCACTCCAGCAATACATAAATTGCTCAATTCACCATCCATGTTTGTGATTATCAAGGAGAGGATATTATTATATTCTGTATTAGTATATCAAATGCAGCCAAAGTTGGGCACCTGGGAAGTGACATCTCTGTTGTTTGCAGATAATGTTGTCCTATTGATCATATCTGATAATGATCTCTAACGTGTATTTGAGTGGTTTACTGCTGATCGTGAAGTGTCTGGGATAAGAATCAACACTCCTAAATCTGAGACCATGGAATTTTCCCACTAAGCATGAATCATTGTCTTCAGGTAGTAAATGGAATAACACTGTTTAGTAGAAGAGATGAAATATCTCAGTGTCTTGTTTATGAGTGATAGAATAGGAGAAATCATTTCTACAAACATTGGAAATTATATTTCTCTGCCAGGTTATTGTGCATACTCTCCATGACAAGGTGAAAAGCCTGATGATTTATGATATCCCTGAATCAGCACTGCTGCTTCTTTTGGTTAGGAGGCAAATGAGGTTGTTTTTTAACATCTTATAAGGATGCCTTCTTGATGATTTAAGATTTTCTTCATGCATGGCAAGACATTTTTTATGGTTGATTAAAGGAAATTTGGCCTTTCCTAATTAGTCTGTCAGTTGGCTTGTGCTTATTTTGCTGGACAGAAAAGTTCCCTTTGAGAGAAATAAAAAAACTTTCTTGTTCATAATTCTGCTGATGTTTTATTACTTTCCTCTTCACGAAAATGTTAAAGTTAGGAGTTGTATTTTAATTGATTGTAAAGTACTTCAAATGGTGCACTTTATATTTTCTGTCAGTTTAAAAGCAATGTAAAGTAATTGAAACCATTTTTTTCTGTGGAGAAATTGTGTTTATTTCACTTTTGTGGGTCTGGCATAATGTTTTAAACTCCTTTTACTGTCTTCTTCTGTCAAAAAAACTTTTGTGGATTAGTAATGTTTACTGGCAATTGCTACTTTTCTTCCCCAGGAAAGAGGCACCACTTTTGACTTGACCATGAAACAGACTATCAGTCCCACAGTCAGTCCTTTTTCTAGCCACAAAAATAAAAAAAATAAGTAACTAGCACAGCAGGCTAGCAATTTGCCTCAGCCACAGGTGGGTAACTACTGTTGCCAGTTGTTGTACCTCGGACTAGTCATCTTTTATCCCATATCTGTCTGGTGTAACATCTACAGCCAATTTGGACTATGGACTGGGGGTTAGCCACATCATCTGCGGCTGTTGGGGTCCACTCAGTGGGCAAGAGAGAGCCATCCTTGTCAGTCCTGAGACTGGGAATGGGACGGTTTCCCTGTTGTGTCAGAATGCTGTGCCCATCCCTGGGTAAGCTGCTAATGCCATTAGTAATACAGCTGACCACATTTTTCCTGTCAAAAAGAAACAGAAAACCAAGCATATATCTACTCCTCCTCAATTTTCTTTAGATAAGTGTAGTTTACTCAGTCTAGCTCAGGGTTTAATTCAGGCCATTGATCCTTCCTGTAAAGTAGTTTCTGGTAAAGGAAAGATGGAATCCTCTTTTCCTGAATAGATTCAATATTCTGAATCTGAACAAGAACATGCAGAGATGGATACAGTTTTTCTTTCCCCCTCAGATTTCTGTCAAACTTCAGGGAGGGCTCAGTTTCTGATTCTCCCTGTGTGTGTGTGTGTGTGTGTGTGTGGGGGGGTGAGGAGTTCTCTTTCTCTGACACTATTGCTAGAATGCCCTAGTGTTTTCAGTGGGAGAACACTGGGGTTTCTTAGTCCCCCAAGAAAATACTATGAGTTGTTACAGAAGCATTTTCCAGAACCTACACCCATTCCTTCTGTTTTGTCTGCTTTAGAGGGTATGTGTGTTACTGCCTGTGGTTTTCCTTATAGTCAGTCAGCTGCTACTAAAAAGACAGATAGGATGTGTACAGTTCCTTGGTCTTTTAAATTTTTATATACTGTATCCAAACTTGACCCAGCAGCTACAGCTTTAGCTGAGCCCACTGATGTTAGCACTTAATTCATTTCAATCCTACTCTTTCTGATAATGATGGAAAATTATTGATAAGTACAGGGAAACAAGTGCATACTTCTGCAACTTTAATTTTCTGAATTTTGAATTGTCAGGCTCACATATTAAAGTTTGTTTTAATAACTTGCGCAGGTATGAGGAATGTTTTATCTGCAGTTTCTTCTTATGAGGAAAAATCCACTTTAAATAACTTAATTTCTTCTATTGCACTGGTCACTACTTATTGTTTACAGTATATACACTGAGCAGAGTGGAGGAGGGGCATTGACTACAACTCTGATCCGAGATATATAAGAATAAGTATCCTGTTTTTTTGGCTTATTTATACTGGTTATTGCTTCTAGCAATTTATATATAGCACTTTTTATTGCCTGCTGCATACTTTCTACTGTATTTTTTGTTATTAACTAATCTGCACGGGAACTGATTTGTTTGCAGTTAAAAGCATTCTGTAGAGTCTCCTTGCTCCTTTATCTGTTTAAAAACTTTCATTTTGTAGCTCACTGCTGTGATAAATATTTCTGTAGTATTTACTGTCTAAAAGAGTGTAGGCTAATAGCTTTAGTATTGTTCTCCACCCTCCCTCCCTTTTGGTGTCTTGTTGTTATACTTAGTGGCTTTGCAGTTGCCCGCCACTACTGTAAATTTGATCTGGGACATTCCTCCCAGTCTAGTGTCATTAACTCGTTCTACTTAATACAGAGAGAACATCTGAGAAGGCCAACCCACTTAGTTTATTTTCTTCTGTTCCTCCTTTCTCACTTTCTTAAAAAAAAAAAAATTGCCTGAATCTCCTTGTGTTCTAACTCTGCTTCTCAAACATTTTGGATCTATAGAGTATATTTTAGTGCATTTATTAAAACTGTATTTGTCTTAATATTGCTACAGCTCAAGTGCTCTAGGTTGCACTGCATCTGAATTGTGTGTTTTAGCTGCTTGTCTGTATATATAGACTGTATATGTAGACTAGCTGCTTATTCTACTATATTTCTGCCTCTTAAATCATTTTTCAGTTGTGCACTTGCCTCGCTTCATTTAAAAAGTTTTAAATTGCTAATTTTGTAGAGTTTTAATTGCATTTACTGTTTAGGGCTACAGACTCAAGTACATTAGCCTTTTCTGTGTTTATTTACTGTATTATTGAATTGTTTAACCTGTTTTAACCAAAAAAAACCCCCAAAAAACAAACAAAAAAAATACTATCTTGTTTGCATGTTTCCTGCCTTTCCTAGCTAGTATAGTCCAGATCCCAGGCTTTGGTGGCCTTAGGACTTTATTTTTTGTGCTCAGAGCTATCCAGACCTTGCTGTGGTAGATGGAAGTCCTACTGCTTACCAGTGGAAGTGGTGAGCATTGTACTGCCTATCTAACGTAAAAACCAAACTAATAACTTAAACTGTAAAACTGAAACAAAAATGAAGGAAAAACAACACTGAACCAGCAGACTGGGTTACCTAGATAGAAGAACTTCATCAGACCGGTGGTCTGATGAAGTTTGCTAATTTAGTAAACGAAAGCGCTAACCTTTACATTTTACTTGGTTCAGTATGGTTTTTCCTTCATTTTTGTTTCAGTTTTACTGCCTATCTAACACTAGAGGAGTGGTTTCCAGCTCTGAAATTGTAATTTTATCAGCCTTTTTGGGCTGATTTCTATCCCTTTCAATTTTCTGGCTTAAAAACGTGTGTGTTTGGGCATTTTTTACATCATGCAGCATCACTGGACTACAGTTAAACTGTTCCAGGTGCCAGAAAGTCTGCTCTTCTAAATTTCCCTTAATACTAGCTGGTTTCTCAGTAGTAGCACTAAAATCGGAACCCCTGTGACTATCACTTGCTCTAGAACCTGCTGGAAAGCACTAGGAAGCTTTAAACTGATACAAGCACTCAACTCTCCTTGTCAATAAGGAGAAATTAATCATAGGCACTAAACAGCCTATAATTGCAAAGTACCTTCCAAAGGTAAGGGAAAACAGCTCTTGTACTTTACAAAAAAAAAAAAGAACTTAAACAGGCATGTTCAAGGGTCAGCTTCCAGTGATTTCTCCTGTCCACCTGGTGAATCTGGGCATACTGGGGCAATGCAGCAACTGCGTCATGTACACAGACAACCCTCTCCTCCTACCACCCAACACTACAACCTGTGAGGGATGCATTTACATAGCCAAACTGGAAGCAAAGCACTCTCCAGCCAAGATTGTGCTAGACAGTCAAGAGGAGAAGGTTAACACCTGCACTATACTTCAAGCAACACATAGCCTTTCAAAACCCACACCATCAACAGCCACACATAGCAACACTAAACTAACATATGTGGAGGCCCTTAACATTAACCTGCCCAAGCAACAAGGACCTCTGAAGCTGAAATGCAAACATCAGTCACAACCAAAGTGACACATAGCTCACAACACCAGTGTGCTGCCCATCAACAGCCCCTAAGGCAAGACAATGTACCCAACACTTTAGTCATAAGTGACTCTATAGTCAGGCACACTGATGTCCCACTCACCAGGCTGAGCAAGGAGAAAATTACAGTCAGCTGCCTGTCAGGTGCCAGGATCTGCCACATAATGCTGCATTCAAGTCAATCCACAACAAGTACAAATATGACTCTGTCATTGTCCATGTTGGAGTGAATGATTTGAGACGTACCTCCCTGGACTACATGAAAAGAGACATGGAAGAGCTCTCAGATTATGTGGCCCAGGCAGGTATGACCCTAGCCCTGAGTAGCATCCTGCCTTCACCCACAATGATACCATAGTATAGGGACAAAATGAGTGACTTCAACAATTGGCTAAGCTTCTGGTGTCATTTAAAGGGGATCCAGTATCTGTCTGCCTGGGAAAACATGATCAAGAAACCATGATGCTTTGCCAGAGATGGTCTGCACCTGTCACCCCTGGGATTCAGGTTACTGGCTAAAGCTCTTGCCACTCCTATAGTGCCTTTTTTAGACAAGGTTCAAAGGACAAAGCCACCACCATAACAGATACAAGCATGCAAAATCTGAAGGTAATGCTACTCAATGTTAAAAGTCTAAACCTCAAAATGCACTCTCTCGAGGCAAATAGATAACATCAATATCTGTGCAGTAACTGAGACCTGATTCAAAGCTCCAGAGAGCACCCCTGCAATACCAGGCTACAACTCTTACCACACTTTTCGGCCACCAAACCATGACCAAAACACTAAAGGTGGAGGAGTGTCCATATTCACGAAGGATATTTACACCTCCAGGCTAGTTGCCCAACACAATGCATCTGAAATTCTCCATGTGCAACTAACACTAGGTAAGACTGCAATCCAAACTGTAGCTTGCTACAGATCCCTCACCATGCCCCAAGATTCTCACTACACCTTTCTAAATATACTGGAAAATATTAAGATACAACCAAACACCCTAATACTGGTTGATTTCAACTACCCTACCATTAACTAGGAAAGCTACTCGGGTACCAACACCATTTCCCATCAGTTCTTGGAATTCATAAATTCCAATGCCCTGGATCAACTAATCCATTGTCCCACCAGGCGTTCCAATATCCTAGACCTGGTCATCACCCTCTCATTGGTCAGATCTGACCATAAGCAAATCACCCTTGACATCCACATCCCACCCCCGCCCCCCAGTAAGGAAGCCTCTGTAAAAGACTTTTCCAAAGCCAAATTCATGCTACTCAAGCCAGAAGTAACAAACTTAATGACAGCCATGCAGATGGGATCTGAAATTTCGACTGCTGAATCCTGCACTAAGGCACTGTACGAGCACATTCACTTGTGCATGAATCGTTCCATCCCATATAGAACCAAAACACTCTACTCCAAAAAAAGGAAGCCAATCTGGTGGTCCCCTGCCATAAACAAACTATACAACAGAAAGAAAAAACTGTTGTAGAAAAGTGGAAAATCCCAAGATGCAAAAAACTCCCTTACCAGCCTCAGTAAGAAGCTGAGATCCCTCATAGAATCCTCCAAAGCTAGTTACGAAAATAAAATTGCCAAAGATTCCAAAGACAACCACAAGGCATTCTATAGTTATGTCAAGAATCTAAATGGCAATGCTCAGATCTGCTCTGAGCCACGACAGAATGTCATTAAATATACTGATCCTAAGGATATTGCCAAAATCCTGGCAGATCAATTTAGTGCCAACTTCACAACCCTCTCACCCCCTAAAGGGCCCATCTCAATACCAAAAGATTGCCAGATTCTGGTAATAATGGCCACACAGGTAGAAACTGCACTATCCAAAGCTAAGAATACAGTATCTATGGGACCAGATGACATCCTGGGCTGTGTACTACATGAACTACAAAATGAACTGGCACCTCACCTAAGTGTCATGTTTAATCATAGCCTCACCTCAGGCTTTGTGCCCACTGAGTGATGCACAGCTACAGTTATACCATTCCACAAGGGGGGATCTACCTTGGATCCTGGGAACTACCATCCCATCAGTCAGACGAGTCTGATCTGTAAGAGCATGGAACGCATTATCATGGAACTTATAAACAAAGTGTAGCATCAAAACCAGACCTCCTGCATGAGTGCAATTGCATGGCTCAAGGACAAAAATTCAAAAAATAAAAATAGTAAGCCAGCAAACTGTCGCCTGAAGCAAATATTACTGAAACAACAAAAAGACAAACAGACCGGTTTCGGATGGCATTAGAAACATAGCCTTCCTCAGTGCAAATTCAATCATTCCAATGTTGTAGTTTAAATATACTTTGTAAGCAGTTGATTGGTTTAGCCTAGAACTGTTCATTATGACCCGGTGGAAATAATCCACCTAATTTCACAATCCACTTCGTTTCTTTGGAATTTAAAAGTGAGTGCCAACCTGTTTTGTTATGTTTATTACCTCTTATAATATCAATTACCATAAAGGAAAATTTTGCAGTTTTATGTATTAAATGATGTTTCTACAAATCATTGTGGACCTTTTGGTTTTTAATGTTGCTAATGTGTTCAGAAATCCTAAGTCTAAGGGGACGTGAAGTTTGCCCAACATAAAAAGATCCACATGTGCATGTAGCCAAATATACCAGCCAGTCAGTGCTGCAGTTGGCAAAAAATTAACATCATAAACTACAGCAGAGTTCCTACTGGTAAATTGTTTGCTTTTACTTACTTTGTCACAATTATTGCAATGGCCACATGGAAAACAACCAATCAAAGGACCCCCTGTTAATGTAGTCTGTATATATTGAGACAGCCTGTTATCATGTGGATGTTTATAATGGTTAAAGCAACCACCCATATTCTTGCCCTTTCGGAATGAAAACAGACATCTGTCTGGTATGATGTTAGACAATTCCGAGTCATATTGTAAAATATTCCAGTGTCTATGTATACTTTGTATTAAAGTGTCTGAATTCCTACCAAAAGTCATAGTGAACCTTACAGGTTGTGATACCATGGTATTGTGTTCTTTGTAACATAACAGATCATCCCGCTTAAATTTGTTAACCAGATTGCTTGCATGCAGAACATGTCCCATCTTATACCCCCTAGATCTAAATCTATTGGTAAGATCTTTACTATGTTCCTGAAAGGAGGATTTATCGGAACATATTTGTTTCATTCTAATAAATTGTGAGGTTATGCATCAGCTTATGATCCAGGACCCAGCCAATCAATATATATACTTCCTACCCAAGATACATAAGGACCCGGTCTATCCTCCAGGGAGACCCATTGTGTCAGGGAAGGGCTATATTACAGAACTCTTGTCTTTATATCTTACCAAACAAATCAAGCCTTTGTTATCATTAATACATTCACGGTTACAGGATACCACTAATTTCTTACAAATCATCACAGAAACTCAGTTAGAACAAGATTGGTTAATGTGTACACTTGACGTAAGCGCCCTCTACACTAATATTCCTCATCAAGGAGGTTTGGAGGCTTTGGCTTATTGGTTGGAGGTGGCTGGCTTATATCAATCTGACTATAATGAATTCTTGGTTGGCCTTGCAGAACATGTCCTCACTAATAACGTCTTCTTTTATCAAGAAACCTGTTATTGGAAAACAAAGGGCATAGCTATGGGGGCATCATTTGCCCCTATTTATGCTGATTTGTTCATGGCATTTCTCGAAAAGGATATCATTTATGACAGTCATAATAACATCTATCTGAACTACATGGATATTTGGAGATGTTATTTAAACGATGGTTGGTATGGAAAGGAGAGACTAATGAATTGTTTGAATTTTTGTTGTATCTAAATAATAACAAATGGGGTCTTCAGTTCACAGTACACTATGACATCAATACCATCACTTTTTTGGATGTACTGATAAATAGATTACCAGACCATACATTAGGTACCAATGTATTCAGGAAACATCCTGAAGATAACACCATCCTCCATGCCACCAGCTTTCATCCACCACATATTGCTAGGAATATCCCCAAATCACAATTTATTAGAATGAAACGAATATGTTCCGATGAATCCTCCTTTCAGGAACATAGTAAAGATCTTACCAATAGATTTAGATCTAGGGGGTATAAGATGGGACATGTTCTGCATGCAAGCAATCTGGTTAACAAATTTAAGTGGGATAATCTGTTATGTTACAAAGAACACAATACCATGGTATCACAACCTATAAGGTTCACTATGACTTTTGGTAGGAATTCAGACACTTTAATACAAAGTATACATAGACACTGGAATATTTTACAATATGACTTGGAATTATCTAACATCATACCAGACAGATGTCTGTTTTCATTCCGAAAGGGCAAGAATTTGGGTGGTTGCTTTAACCATTATAAACATCCACATGATAACAGGCTGTCTCAATATATACAGACTACATTAACAGGGGGTCCTTTGATTGGTTGTTTTCCATGTGGCCATTGCAATAATTGTGACAAAGTAAGGAAAAGCAAACAATTTACCAGTAGGAACTCTGCTGTAGTTTATGATGTTAATTTTTTGCCAACTGCAGCACTGACTGGCTGGTATATTTGGCTATATGCACATGTGGATCTTTTTATGTTGGGCAAACTTCATGTCCCCTTAGACTTAGGATTTCTGAACACATTATCAATATTAAAAATCAAAAGGTCCACAATGCTTTGTATAAACATCATTTAATACATAAAACTGCAAAATTTTCCTTTATGGTAATTGATATTATAAGAGGTAATAAACATAACAAAACAGGTTGGCACTCACTTTTAAATTCCAAAGAAAAGAAGTGGATTGTGAAATTAGGTGGATTATTTCCACCGGGTCTTAATGAACAATTCTAGGCTAAACCAATCAACTGCTTACAAAGTATATTTAAACTACAACATTGGGATGATTGAATTTGCACTGAGGAAGGCTGTGTTTCTGATGCCAGCTGAGACCGGTCTGTTTGTCTTTTTGTTGTTTCAATAATATTTTCTTCAGGCAACAGTTTGCTGGCTTACTATTTTTATTACTTATAAACAAAGACACTGGCAACCTTCAAACACTGGACCCCACCCAGCTTGGGTTTGTGAAGGGCCGATCTTGTCTCCTGAAACTGATTGACTTCTTCAAATCAGTCCACACAGCCTATCTGGACCTCACCAAGGCCTTCAACACCATCCCTCACTCTGGAATCATAGATAAACTTACTAAGCTGGGCATAAATCCCTACGTCACTCGATGGGTTGCCAACTGGCTTACTGACAGAACCCAGACTGTAAAAGTAGCTGACTCCAAATCCAGCTCCAGACAAGTGACAAGTGGAGTACCTCAGGGTTCAGTCCTGGGACTGCTCTTGTTTGGCATTTACTTCTCTGAAGTACAGGCCAACACTAAGGGACTCTGGCTAACAAAGTTCGCAGATGACTGCAAACTGGGAGCCATCACTGAATCCCCAAATTATGTGGATATTCTACAAAAGGGCCTTACAGAAACAGATGCTTGGTGTCAGAGCCATGGGCTCAAGCTTAATGCCAAGAAATGTATAGTTATCCCCTTTGGGAAAAACATGTACCCATGAATTACCACATAGGTGGCAGTACACTAAACACCTAAAGTTTGATGAGAGACTTAGGGACACAGGTGGACGGTGGTCTCACCTTTGATAACCACATTGCCACAGCAGTTAGGAAATCCTTCTATGGAGCACACCTCATCACTAAGGGCTTTTCATCCAGAAAAAAGGAGGTCATTGTCCCTCTGTCCTCATCTCTCATTAGACCCATTATAGAGTACAACACCCCTTTTGGTTTGCACCTCACAAGACATTTGCAACAGCTGGAAAGGCCACAGAAATACCTCACTAAATGAATCACAAGCCTAAAGCAGATGCCCTATGCTGATCGTCTAAAAAAACTCCAGCTATACTCTGTGGCATATTGTCTGCTCAGAGGTGATCTCTGCTTAACATACAAGGCAGTGTCAAACCCTGGACATGCTCCACTTAAAGAAATCCCAATCCCTCAGAGCCACACACTCCAGGGACCTAAACCTTGTCATCACAATGAACAAAACATGCTGGAGGGATAGGTTCCAGACCCAGGGACTCCCCATACTCTGGAATAGACTGCCCATACATGTCAAGCAGAGTGCCTCCTTGGCCCTCTTCAAAAGGAGCCTTGACAATTGGATGAGAGATAGGAAATTCACCCCGGGGATCATGTAAGTTACCCTGCTAGACAAGGGTCCAGGGAAGTAAATATTGTGGGAAGAATTATCCAGGGAATTGTTATGGCTAGGCTTGTATAGGCCCTAGGGCTGATAGCCTAGTACCAACCTCTGAACCTATGAACCTATGTATGTGTATGATTCTGTTGATACTTCTTCCAGGGCCATGGCCACTTGTACTATTTTGAGGAGGTTTGCATGGCTGCATTTTCAGAACCTTCCAGATGATGTTAAAAATGAGATTTTAAATTCACCCTTGGATAGAGATTTAGTGCTTGGTCCCTCTGCTGCAGAGGTGATCAAAAAGTATGGTGAAAGCTTATCTAGGGAATTTCTAAGATTTATTACCCTCATTTTCCAATTTTGGCAAAAAATATAATAAACAGTCTCAACAAAATATAGCTAAACAGACATTTAAGAAGAAATGGCAAGGAGGTTCCTAAAAGAAGACTAGTACTTCTCAAAACCAAGAACAGTCCAACAAGTCTGAATGACTATTCAAAAGCCCTTGTGGCCCCCTCCCATTCTGACCCCTTTTTCTTCCAGAAAGTCTAAATCCGCATTTTTCTCTTTGGCAACAGATTGTTTCAGAGAAATTGGTTCTGAAAATCATTCATCAAGGTAACAAATGGCAGTGGGAGGAAAGTCTTCCTTTCCAGGGGGTCATTCATCATTCTGCAGAGCAGATTCTTTTTTTCCACTGGTTCTTCATCACATGCTCTCCCAAAGAGTGATAGAACCAGTTCTTCATTCCAAGGTGGGAAGAATTTTTATTCAAGGATGCTCCTAGTGCCAAAGAAACTAAATGCTTGGAGACCAGTTCTGGGTCTTTCTTTCTTAAACTTGTTTGTGATATTGCCCAAATTCAAAGTGATGTTACTTCACAACCAGTCACCTCTTCTTCCTCTTTCAAGTTTCCCGGCAACACTAGACTTAAATGATGTAGATCATCACATCCCTACTTATCCAGACATCAGATGTTTCTTAAAGTATTGTGTATCTGGAGCACATTATCAGTTCTCTGACTTAACCTTTTGGACTATCCATTGTACCAAGAGTGTTGACAAAGTGTCTAGCTGCAGTTATAGCTGACTGCAGGCTACAGGGGTATCCACATTTTTCAATATTTACATGGCGTGCTTATCTTTGCAGGGTCTTTTACAAAGTGTCATAAATCTGTCATTTGGGTGAGATGTCTCTTACACAAGCTGGGGTTCCAATAGAACATTGAAAAGTCTTTCCTGACTCCTTCACACAGAATTGCGTTCTTGGGTTGTCAACTAGACACCTCAATTTAAAGAGCTTTTCTGCCACAGGAAAAGTATTTCTTTATCCAGATCTGTTTTTAAGGTTTTCCACTTAGACTTCAATTACTACAAGGGAATACCTAAGAATTTGGGGTCTCATGGCATCTTTGATTCTCATGATATGCCCGGCAAGGCTCCACACGAGAAAGATATAGTGGTATCTGAAATCTCTTTGGTCCTAGGTTTTGTCAGACGAGAAATCTTTTGGTGGACACAACAGATATCTTTACATCTATGTCCTACCTTCTCCCTTCCTGCGCCAAAGCAGTCAGTCACCACAGACACTTTGGACTTTACTTGGGGAGCAGTTTCAGGAAGAATAAAAGTGCAGTAAGTGTTGGACACCAAGGACAGATGCAAGCACATAAATATCAAAGATATGCTTGCCCTAGTCAAGGCACTCAACTCTCTGAACCATCTTTTGTCCCCAGGATCCCTCCAAGTGGTTACAGACAATACCACAGTCATATGGTACATCGACAAGCAAGGGGAACCAGATCATACCCTCTTTGCAGGCTAGCCATATTAGCTTGGGGTATAGTTCCACAGAACAGTCTCATTCTACAGGTACCCTGCATTCTGTCAGAATAAAATTGAGAGGCAGACAAGCTGAGCAGGACCAGGGCAGATCCTTAGGAATAGAAACTAGATTAGGGGACTTCCAAGATTTGATATGTCTATGTGGACTTCCTCATGTACAAGTCTTTGCTTTCTCTCTGGACAATCAATTGGCAAGATTCTGTTCCAGGACTCCATGAAAGAAGGCCTGGAAGACAGATGCTTTTCCTTTCCTGGGACAGGAATGTTCCTATATGCTTTTCCACCCTTTTCACTAATATCCAGGGTATTCCTGAAGATTCATAAGGAATCCTCTAAGATCATTGTGGTGACTCCCTTCTTGCCCAGTCAGCTGTGGTCCTCCATTCTTTTGGAAATGGTCAGGGGTGATTACAGTAAGCTGCCTCCCAGACTGGATCTACTGACACAAGAACAGGACTGTGGCACCTATTTACTGAGGGTATGCAACAAGTACTAATGGAGACAAAAAAGCCTGCTGCTAGAGCATAATATATTAGCAGATGAAAAGGTTTTCTAGTTAGTGCCAACAACATAGCCAGCACCCATTCAGGGCTAGTTGTTCTCTGGTTCTATAATATTTGTGTAAATTATAATCCTATGGCCTCTCATTTCTCTACCAGGTTTCATTTATCAGCCATTTCAGCTTATCTGCCCATGGATCCTCAACTTTTAATGCATTAACAAGTCATAAAATGTTTTGTTTTTGAAAGGGGCTTTGTATGAGAGGCCTCCAAGGAAACTGCTGCCCCTCCTTTAGACCTTAATTTTGTGTTAGAGAAGCCAATACTTGCTCGATTTGAACAAGTTTCAGGTATATCTTGAGGGACAGACAGAGGGGAGATAGGGGTAAAGTTAGAGCTAAACTTAACCTCCATTAGGTTTGCTAAATCTTAAGCCTTAGTACTGGTAACATTATCATCAGTCAGCTCAATGCATTGCTGTGTTGTGCTTTTGAGATTACGAACGTAGCTAAAAAATGCCCTGGGATTGACTTTGGCTTGGATAGCTATTTTAGCCTCAAACATGGCTTTGGTGGATTTTATTAAGCTCTTGTGTTGTTTGTTTATTTCACTGACAGTGGCTTTAATATTCTTGGAATTACTTTTGGTCAAAATTAATTTTCTTTTATTATAAAGCTTGTTGATATTATGGTTCCACCATGTGGGCTTGTTTTTCTGTTTTCTCCCTGTACATGTTCCTATGGAGTACAGCTGCATGTATGCAGCTGTTTACATGCTGGTATAATGTGGTGTCATATGTGTGGGTTTAACTGAGTTTGGTGGGGATTTGACACTTAACAACGTATCACTTAGGAGTAGGCCATTTGTCTTAAAGAAATTTCTTAAGGTATCTTGGATGGAGGGATCTCTGGTTTCATTTTTATTTCAAAGAAGACTGCTTTATGGTCAGACCTCACAAGTGGTGATGATACACAAGGGAGACTGCGTTTTGGTCATACCTCACAATTGGTGGTAATATGCAAGGGATTTTGCAAGATGCTCCCGTATCAGCAAGGACACAGAGACTAGTTTTACTGATTGCTCTCACCTCTGCTAGAAGGGTGTCTGAGTTGCAAGCTGTTGTGGTGAGTCAACATTGCCTTATTTTCCACAAGGACAGGGTTTCTTTGACAATGTATTCTTCTTTTATGCCTAAAGTGGTATCTGAGTTTACTTTAAGCCAACTATCCATATTCCCATTTTCTTTCCTGAACCTAAAAATGAGAGAGAAAGGTTACTCCACACCTTCAATGTCCACAGATAATTCACTTACTATCTTGACAGAACTAAATCATTCAGATTTTTGGATCAATTGTTCATTTCTTGTGAAGGTAAGAAGAAGGGACAGACTGTGTCAAAACAGACTATTTCCAAATGGTTGTCTAAGACTATTATCTTTTGTTATACTTACTATAAGAAAACTATTTCAGGCAGGGTCAAAGCACATTATTCCAGGACCTTGGCTTCATCTATTGCTTTTTGGAAAGGGTTGGATTCTAGAAGTAGTCTAGAAGCTGATACTTGGTCCTCTGCACATATTTTTACAAAGCATAAGCTCTACGTCCAGATCAAGCTTTGCTATAACCATTCTTTAGGGGTTCCTCCCAAATGCAGTAATCTATGGTAATCTACCCATATAGCTAAGGCCACTGCAGCAGTGGTCAATAAGATGAACGCAGAACAGTTGTGTATGTTAAACTTACCATACAGTAAAACCATACCTATCAACCTGGAAACAACAAAAATCTGGACAATGACCCATGAAAAATAGGTACAAATCTGTACGCTGATTAACATGAAATTTGCAAACATAATTGCGTAACCCCACCCACTCCAATGGAATTGTGGGATACCAGCATTCAAAAGCAAACTGAAGAACAGACAACCAAAATGTGGCACCAGAGTCCCCCTGCAGCCATTCAATGTCCCATTACCTGGCTATTTCTCCCCATTTACCATAAACATTAATGTGCATACTGCTTTACTTCTACAATGATGATTTGGATTTTATATTTACATTTTATAGCACAATGCACAAACACTAATAGACATCTGTTAAACAAAGCAATACTGTCTCACAATGAAAATAAACTTAGCATTAAAACTTCTCTGCCCTTGAAACTCACATTCGTTGAAACAACATTGAAACCCACACCACATCCAAAAATAAATGCATCTGGTGGCCAGTGGTGGATAAAGATTACCTTTGGGCTGTTTTCAAATCATAGGCCCCCTTGCACACAAAACAAGAAACATACATGTGTTCTTTGATACACCTTCCTGAATTTATTAAATTATATTCCTTGTATAATACAACACAATTGTTAGACTTAGTGCGCATTTTAAATTTATTGTTTGAACATTTTTCCAGTAGGCAATGAAACAAAATGCATTAACCAATAATGACAAAACTACCCAATTCAGAATATTTCCATCATAAAAGTCTACTTCTACATACACACTTATATATATATATATATATATATATAGATAGATAGAATGACAGTAGTGTAAGCCATGGGCATCTTGCACAGCTTCGCAAACATATTTTCAATTTCAGTCTTTTTCTTGACTTACTCTGATTTGTGTTATAAGACCAACTCAATAGCTGTAAATGCACAACAAAATAAAATAGGTGAACTGCATGTTTTAAGTCTTCCAATGTTTAGTCCAAGACTAGGTACTGACAGACCCTCTCCTACATTCATCTTGAAGCATCAAAACAATCATTGTTATTCAGGTGCTGGTAACTGGCCACTCTTGCTTCTCCACTGTCTGCAGTGGAAAAATATTTTATCTTGAATGCTGGAAAATGTACTGTACTTGATTAAAAAATATTTTCTTATGATGCAGCACAGAACATAATTCTGATTTTCTGTTCCTGAATTTGATTTATATATGTTTGCTCTTTCCACTGAGGCATAAATGGCCTAGTGCATGACATTTTCTCACTTCCATTGTATCTGTAGCTACACCCTTGACTTGTTACACCCACCCCCTTTAAATGTGCAACAACATAGTACAGTATCAGCAATGCATCTACATACAGTGGGAGTAGAACCCACAACCTTCTGCATTAAAAGCAAGAATTTAATCTGTTTTGCTATTAACACTGCAAGCAGACTCAGCATAAGCAACACTAAACTTCTCTTCCCCGAAGCTCTCAGCTCCTTGTAAAATCAACTCAACACACAACTGTATCTCTCAACTGTGCAGCACAAAAAATCTGGAAAAAGCCAAAATGTATGGGGGGGGGGGGTCAAAAGCCCAAAAACTAGGGACACATTTAAACATTGCTTCTATAATTTTGGAAAGTTGCTAGAATAAAATGTTGTGTTACCACCATGCATTTCACTGCCAAGTCTTGAACTCAGGACCCTGTGCACTACAGTCAGAGCAACATACCACTATGCCAAATCAGCAGTTTCCTGAAAGATAGGAAGACTGAAACTTAAATGGCTATCTTTTAGTGAATTCAGTTCTCACTTCTCACCATAGTTCTCGATCTCTTAGCACAAAAGACCTGGACAAAGCCAATAATGGGAAAATACAGAATTCAGTTCTCACTTCTCATCACAGCTCTAAACCTGTTAGCACACAAAAAAACTGGACAAAGCCAATAATGAAAGAATACAGCCCCAAAAACAGGGACAAATTTCAAATACTGATCGTATAGACTTAGAAAATTGCTAGAATAAAATGTTTTGTGTTACCATTTATTTTCTGAAGAATATGAAGTCTGAAAGTCAAATGCCTGTCATTATTTAATGAATTCAATCCTTCACTGATTTGCCACAAATATCCAGAAAACCACAGAGTTTGAGGAACAGAACAAAAATATGAGGCATAAATGTGGAAGTGGTGGTGGGTAGGTACAGGGTTTGAGCCTGAGTTCCTCTAGCCATCAGGTATATTCACCTGTGGCATTTTACTTACACATACACACCATTCTAGCCTTGCAGGTATTTGCTAATGAAAACAGTAGCAAAACATTCTTCATTCTTGGAACCTTGCAGGTATTTTCTAATGAAAACAGTAACACAACATTCTTCGTTCTCGGAAACCAGTAGCCTACCTGCCTTGCAGGAGTTCCATGAAGCAGTAGCTTACCCAGCTAAGGAGTTCCATTCCCACGTGGCTGGCTGGAAATGAATGCTCGTTTGTTCTTCTCAGAAGCAGTTCCATATTCCCTTGGCTTAACTCTGCAACAGTCGCTTGTTCTGTTCTGTTCTCTGAAACAGTTCCATTTCCTTGGCTTAACTCTGCAGCAGTTCTGTTCTCTAAAGCAGTTCCATTTCCTTGGTGGCTTAACTCTGCAACAGTTGCTTGTTCAGTTCCAGAATTCCATTTCCTTGTGCCTGGCTGGCTAGAAATGAATGCATGCATGTTGTTTGAGCATTCAGACAGGCTGGCAGGCCATTTCATGGAGCTAACGTCATTGCGCACATGATGATGTCAGCTCCAAAAGCTGGAAAAAACAAATTCAAAACAAACAGCTGGGAAATTCAGAAATTAAGGGGCATCACTTGGGAATCATGGCATCCCATTATTTGGATCCCAAAACTCGGTAAAAACGGAGTAATTTGGTACGGTTGGGAGGTATGAGTAAAACAGTAGATGATCAAATGATCAGTACTGCAGTAACTGCTCCCTCCATTCATCCATACCCCTTATTTTGTGTGTGTGTGTGTGTGTGTGTGTGTGTGTGTGTGTGTGTGTGTGTGTGTGTGTGTGTGTGTGTGTGTGTGTGTTTATGCCAGGGTGTGGACATTTACTTTTTGTTCATCCTAGCATTGTCCTTTCTGGTCTCAGCCTCCCTCTCTCTGCTAGCAGGAAAGCTCTGAAGGGCTTTACACCCAAACGTGTATTTTATTCATCTCAGCTAGAGCTGTCTGACAGTTTGGGCTACTGCAGTAGTCATCATTAAAGCATCTACTGTTATGGCAAATTTGACTTACACAACTGTACTTTTCTGGTAATAAATATGGGAAAAAGTTAAACAAATGGTGTAAACGTGAATCAGCAGTAATATGGTATACACAGTGAAACAGTTTAAAAGCTATGTAATATTAATTCAGATAGAAAAAATACTTCAAACTCTTGCATGCAAACATTGCAATATGCTGTACTGGTTTTACTTGACTTACACGAATGTTAGAAAAACATTAGAGATGCAAGGAAGAAGTACTATTCAATAAAGTGATCATTTCTGAGAACTAACGTGTCAGTTAACGGGTTTAGTGATGACTCTACAAAAAAATGACTGCACATTCTAATACTACAAATAGCTTAAGCAGAAAGCAGGTTTCAGTGAAACTGAAACAAAGTTTTACCCCTACAGCTCTCATGTGGGGGTGACTCCCTGTACCCACATATTTGATGGAGAGCCTTTCACCTCTAACTTAATTCCATACATACAG
The DNA here is from genome assembly GCF_019279795.1 of Protopterus annectens. Lineage (NCBI taxonomy): Eukaryota > Metazoa > Chordata > Ceratodontiformes > Protopteridae > Protopterus > Protopterus annectens. Next base: position 1,229,962,246 of record NC_056729.1, on the reverse strand, counting down.
AACATTGGGGAAAAGAGGAGACTCCAGGTTTGCTGAAAATTTTTTCCAGTGCAACCCATTCACAATATTGGGACTCACGGTTAGTCATTGAACAGTTGTCACATTTCAAAATAAACTCAGCAATGAACACAATTTACATTTTTTTATTGTTGTCTTTAAAGTTTTTTTTTCAGTTGTTTTTATTTGGTTTCTGAAGTTAAACATTTTGCCAAGCATGCACTATTAGATTTAAACAAATGGGACAGTGTCACTGGCTGTTTGAATGCTGTTTTTATAAACATGCAAAAAGGGTGGCAGACTTAGATCAGCTACTTTGCTTACCTCCAGATTTAATAAACTCCATGTAGGAATAGTGCAATCCCTACACAGAGTGTACCATGGCCGTGTCTGCAGCTCCCACTCAGCAGCTCGCCTTGCATATTAATGAAGGCGTGCTACTGAGGGAGAGTCATGTACATGGTTACTGAATCAGTGTAGGGGGTGTAGTATAGTGCTCAGAGATGTGTAACACACCCCCTGCACTGTCAAAGTACTAGACAGCACTAAAATATTAAAATTAAGTGTGTCCTGGGCCAGTTGTAAAATGTATATGTAGGGGCTGTGTTAACACACCCTGCACTGTCAAAGTGCCAGATGGCACTAATATAAAATAAATATATGTGTCCTGGGCCAGTTGTAAAATGTATCTATAGGGGGTATGTTACAGTGTATGCAACACCCCCCATACTGTCAGAGTGCCGTATAGCAGTGAAATTAAATGTGAAAATGTCCTAATCCCTTTGTGTGTGTGTGTGTGTGTGTGTGTGTGTGTGTGTGTGTGTGTGTGTGTGTGTGTGTGTGTGTGCATGACGCATTGCTTAGCAGGAAACATGTGCCAGACATCTAAAAATAGAAATTGTATGGTTTTAATTTTAATAGAAATGGTCAAGTTTAAGCATAGCTGAATGGATTTATGCAGCACAGCGTGATGCTCAGCAGTGCTTAAACATAAATGAGAGCTATATAGACAGTATAGCTCTGATTACCATATCCTTGGTAGCTGAATGATTAGAGTGGTGGCCTTGTGTGCAGTAGATGCACGATTCAAATACAGGCCATTTAGCTTTTTACATGCGATAGGGTAATGTTGTAAATATGTTTTTTTTTATATATATATATACATTAAAATTTGTTAACCGGGTTAGTCCAACTTGACCAGAAGCCCATTTGCAGTGGAGACCCAAGGATAAAAGCCCCACTTACACACAAGTGTCCAATACAGTAAAGTTACACTACCAGATGATGTAGTGAAATGCATATGTTTAGGGGATATAAAGTAAAATAGATACACATAATAATAAATTATCCTTAATGAACAAATACTTTCAATATTTTTTTTTATTTTGTAAAAAGTGTGGTTTGCCCATAGCTAAGCTCTGCTAAGCAAAGCCAAGCAATGCTTAAACAGGACCTGTTGTAGCAGTATGTATCAATGCACAGCTCTGCTTAGCTGGATTGGGCATTGCTAAGCAATCCCAGTTTAAGCAGTCCTCAGCTCAGCTAAGCAGATTTGCGCACCACTAAACATTGCTAAGCATTGCACTGCTCAATTAAGCTTAGCGGGTTTGCTCAGTGCTAAGCTTTGTTTAGCATTTTTAAAAGTGGTCCAATGGTGGCAAAAGGCAGGAAAATAGCCTTATTTAAGCTGCACAGGTGGAAATACAGCCAGAACCTGTTGGAGTTTAATCACTGCAGAACTTTGGCTGGAGTCAGAGAGGGAGTGCACTTCTGGGTGCAGCACTGGGGCATTTTGGAGTCCAGGGTCATGTTTGGGCTCTTTGTCAAAGACCATGGTGACAGACTGCTGCAGGGCCAGTGCCAGGGCTCTGAATACAAGTCCGAGGCCTGGGACCATCTGGCACGTAACCTCACCACTGCAACTGGAATCCCCCACACTAGTGAGTGGTGCATCATTGTTATGATGACCTGAAGCAAAGAAAGGGGGAGCTCTTGGCCCAATGGATCCAAGATGCTTGGGACCACAATGCCAGAGAAGTTTGTATGTATAGGAATAATTGCTTTACCAAATTCTAGGATGAATATCTGATAGACAAGTACGCATAATGGTGTGTTTCCTTTCCCACAGCTGCAGAGGAAAGGGCTCACAACTTGGAAGCCCATGCAGGGTGCCTAGCGACTATGCAGTGAGTGGTGAGTACAGATACATCTTGCAATATATAGTAATATAAATAAGAAAGAGTACAGTAGTAACTGTCAATAGGTATATTCTGTTCTGAGTGTACTGCAATAACATTAATAATGTGTAGGAATGACATGTGCATACAACTGTGACACCCCTGCAGTAATCAAGGACCCTCTATCTTCACCACTAGCACCATTGAGGGATATACACATTGGGAGGATGACAAGTACACACATAGTAAAGTACACTTTCCCTTAAGAGCACACAGAGATCACAGTCAGTCTGGGGCTCTTTTCTCCCTCTTTCTTCAGATCCCCCAATAAGACTCCCCACTGGCACAGCTATAGGGTTAAGATCTCAGCTGACGGGTCAAGCCAAGACCTCCAGCACCCTCTCTGTACAACCAGTGCATTGTGTCCCTGCCCAAGTAGCTGACACACACATACACTTTGAGATTTGATTTTTATACAAACACATACACACACACACACACACACACACACACACACACACACACACACACACACACACACACACACACACACACACACACACACACACACACACACACACACACACACACACACACACACCTGGGGAAGGCTGACACAGGTTTACTATCTGTGCCCCCTTCTGCCCAGACTATAAGGTAGTTATCATTGCCACCAATCCCTACTTATCAGCTACTCTAAAGCCCTTACAAAGGGTGCCCAATCCTACTGTGTAATGTTACTATTATCCAAATGGTAAGTGTGGCCAAGAGCAAGGCTATTGGAGTGGCCTATACAGTGTCACCAAATACATATGCAAGTACTTTAAGAGCTTAGATATCTCTAAACAAACCAGCCACAATTAAAAGGTTTAAATATATTTAATAATAAATAATAAAAGAACAAGACAATACTCAAACAACATAGTAACTACGGAGTTCAGAATCACAGGAAATATTTTAAGACAACATTACAGGACAGTCTCAGATAAATAAAGGAAACATATAAATTATTCTTTACTATATTCCTATCTATATATAACAGAAATTACTGCACCCTAGACTTACTTACAGAGCAACATGCAGGCAGAAGTGCTGAATTGATGTTTCTAGGTCCAAGACAAGATACAACATGTGTAGTCTTTCTCTGAGAGAGAGTTCTTAAATTAATATCAGATATTACTGCTGGGTTAGCCTGGACAACCTCACTCTTTGTCACCTGCCTTCAGTTCCCAGGCTAATGAAAACTTAACAAAATTTAACATTTCTCTGTGAAAAATACATATCTCAAAGATGTTTGCTCAGAACTGGAAGTCGTAAAACAACTAAACACTTTTACATTTGAAACCTAGTAATTATTTCTGTTTCAAGACAATAGGAAAACCTCTGGCTCTAGACATTGTGTCTGCTTGCTGCACTGAAACTGAGATAAAACAATTGTAAAACACTTTAGTTTTCAACTTATTTTCTTGGTGTTCTGCAGGTTAACTATGTATGTTCCAGCTTCTACTATTAAAACATAAATTTGCACAGGCATATTAGTTTATATACATTTCTGTTCTTTTCTAGTAGAGTACACTGTTGTTACATTCTTGAAGCTCAGTACATAACATACAGTTCTCTTACATTTGTAAGACAAGAATATGAATCATATTAATATTCACAAATGACATGATTACTTAAAAAAAATCCAGATAGCTGGGCTGGCAATGTCACAACGGTATTAATACTAATGATCTAGTAATAAAGTACGCTGCCATTCTAAATGTAAAGGGAATAAATGATAATTCATTCATGATATACAGGAAATACAGTGCAACTGCAGTCAGAATTGTGAAGGAAATAAAGTTACTATTGCATAGATTGTGTAATAACATCACACCTTAATGCATGCATTATTCAAAGTAGAGAACAATAAAGATTGTCAAATGTATACCAATGACTGTGTCATGTCACTCTCAATAAAGCTTTGTTCTGCTAACTGTTGTGTGTATTCTGGCCTGTTGTTGAAGAAATCCAATTTTACAGGTGCTACAAAGCAAATATGGGTATAACACCATGAAGTGACTGAAGTTTGATAAAGAACTGTTATGCTAAAGTGTAGATGTGGAGCTGTACTAAAAGAAAATGCAATTTGATACATGTTCTGCACTAACATGTGAACCTTAAATAGTAATGTGTAAGGTATTATAGTGTGTTTCCCTCAGGATTTTCTTGTGTTAACATTTGCATTTCAGCTATATGCATTTCTAAAGGTAGGTACACCGATGCAGGCAAGTATGAGACAGTAGTAGCTGTAGACTGCAAATATGCCATCTGCAAATGTATATGGGTCAGGTTGGTATCTCAGCATCCTGATATGGTCTGTACAGATCACACATACTCCCATCCATTAGAGGTTAATTGTGTACACCTGCATTCCAAGTATTAATAGACACTTCACCTACTATCTCTGTCATGCCTAAATCTCATGCATGCATGTTCAACTGACTCTGCAGTCATCTGTGACACTCTACCTACATTACCAGGTCAGACTTTGTTATCAGGTGAGCTGTAGGCACATATCAGTCAACCAACACATAGCAGTGGCCCAGTATCTCAGTGTGATAAGCAATACATATGTTGTTACTCTTTCCACACACAGACCAGCATTTGAATCCAGGGACCAGTAGTAAGATTTATTTATAGTAACAGACAAGTAATACTGACTATTTATAGAAAAAGTCACATATTGTTAACAGATATTCTCCACACAGGACTTACAGGTAAAGAAATGTCTGTAGTAACTATATGAAGGGTATACTAATGTCTACGTCCAGATGTACTAGTGTGTAAATTGCATTGCTCATCCAGGTGATAAGGCTCCATTAAATTAAACATGATAAAATACACTACTATTCCAACTGAATAAGACAACTGAGATGTTCTACAGCTGGTATGGCTGCATGCCTGGTGTGTCTGTGAATGTGTGCTGATAGTCTAACCCCATGCCTACGAATGACAGCAGGATAGCTATAAACTCCCTGCACTGTGCATGATACATATCTTTCAAGTGTCATGCTGTCATGGCTGGTGATTACTCTTGCCAATAACCTTGGACACATATATAAATCCAGTTGATGTATGCCAGTAACACACTCACACAACATCAGTACCAGGTAGAACTTGTTAGTCATATATGTTCCCCTGACATGTAATAGTCTCCTGTAGTTATTACCTATAGTTCTTACAGCTTGGCCCATAACATCCCATGTGGACAGCTTGAGAGGTATTCATGTACTGCAGAAGCTATAGGTTACATGTAGTCATAAAGTTAGCAGTGCTTTTGTGAGAAATATAGGCCATACAGTTGGTAATGGAATGTCTTTCTCTCCCCCCACCCCTTATCTACAGCACACATTTTTATTCTTAACTACTGGTATGGTTTCATTTCCACATATGTTATTCTCAAAAATGAATGTAGGGCCTTGTGTTGTATTATTGGTTATATATATTGCAATGGTTGCATACTAACATACCTTGTTGAAATTCTACAATTGTTGGCCTTTTGCCGTAACTTTTACTGGCATGGTGTTACAATACTGACTGTTATTCCAATTATGCCTACATTCTGTATGCTATGCAATTTTATTGTTCTGGGTTAATTGGAACACCCATGCATGTTGTTACAACTAATGTTTAAATGTTCTGTTCATGACTAACCTATACACCTTGACAAACCTCAACACCATAGCACAATTGGGTAGGCTGGTTCCGGCAGATCTGCCTATCCCACCTGATCTGACCACAGCACCAGGACCCAGCATGTCTGGGACCAACCTGGAGCTGCTCCTTCTGCTGGTCCTGTACCACCCATGGGTGGAACCACCTCAGGGGACAGGGTCTGTCCCCCAGGCATGGGCGTGGAGAGGAGGTTGTCACCCGGACTCAGGTTTCAGGTATGGTGTGCAGGGTCATCCAGCATGACTTGGCTGATAGACTGCACCAGATCAAGGGAAGACTGGTGCACCATGGGGAGGAGGGCAGGCTGGCCCTGGCACCCAGCACAGCCACCTTTGGGGCCATGAAGGGGCAGTGGTGACTGTCCATGAGTGGGGATCTCAGTCCCACTGTTGCCATCTGGGGGTACTTGGTCCTCTGATTCCCAATCACACTCCCTACCCAAGGATTTTACCCCTCTCATGTGTCATACACTGCCCCTATCTGCTGTCTTGTCTGTCTTGTCTGTCTGCAAAAGCAACCTCTCCTACCCAACTTACCTCCCCAAATGTACCTACAACCCTTCCCAAACATCCTACTCTCACCTTAAAAAAAATGGACATCTGTCCCAAAAACAAAATTTGTCCCATACATATCTCTCCATTTCACCCCCATGTACACTGCCATGAATCAATCACCCCATCAATTAATTAACAATGTTATGTCACCCACACCCCTCCCTGTGGGGTGTGAGGCTTCATATTCCAAATTGTCCACATCATGCACAGCTGTTGCTGCCCAAGAAATGGAGAGCTATGGTCCTTTCCTACACCCATCCTGCACATCCCTAGCTGCCTTTCATATTGTTTTTCCCCCTGCTTGCTCCCATTTCACCACTTTCCTATCATCCCTTTTTTATTTTCTTTTTTTGGAAATAGTGTGGGTTTAAGTGGGACTAAGCACCACTTAGAATTGTGTCACTCTGTGCACACCCGCACAAACCCACTTTAATCACCTTATCTGATTCTGTACATCAATAAAATAGTCATCTCTGCTAAGTCTTGGACCTAAGACCCTCTGAACTATAGCATAGTGCATTAGCTCACTAGGCCAATTCAGCTCTAGAAATTTATTGGTGTTTTTGTAAATATATTATACAGTACAGTGATGTAACATTAGGAAAAATATATACCCCTGCCAAGTATTGAACACAGGACCTGCAATGCTATAGCTCAGTGCATTACACCACTAGGTTAACATAGCGCTAGTGAATTGCTGGTGTTTTTCTAAATATATCATGTAGTACAGTGATGTAACATTAGGAAAAAAATACACCCCTGCCAACTATTGAACCCAGGACCCTCTGAACTACAGCATAGTGCATTAGGCCACTAGGCCAAATCAACTCTGGGGAATGCCTGCTGTTTTTCTAAATATATCATCCAGTACAGTGATGTAACATTACAAAAAAAATACAGCACTGCCAACTACCAAACCCAGGACCTTCTGAACTACAGCATAGCACATTAGCCCACTAGGCCAACTCAGCTCTGAGGAGCTGCTAGTGTTTTGTAAATATACCATGCAGTAGAGTGGTGTAACATTGGGACACAAATATACCCCAGCCAGGTATTGAATTTCGGACCCTCTGAACTACAGCATAGTGCATTATCCCAGTAGACAAACTCAACTGTGGGGAGTTATGGCTGTTTTTTCTAAATATATCATGCAGTACAGTGATGTAACATTAGGAAAATAAATACACCCCTGCCAACTATTAAACCCAGGACCCTCTGAACTACAGCATAGTGCATTAGCCCATGAGGCCAACTCAGCTCTGGGAATACCTGCTGTTTTTCTAAATATATCATGCAGTACAGTGATGTAACATTAGGAAAAAAAATACACCACTACCAACTATTGAACCCAGGACTTTCTGAGCAACAGCATAGTGCATTAGCTCACTAGGTCAGCTCAGCTCTAATCAGTTAGTGGTGTTTTTGTAAATATATCATGTAGTACAGTGATATAACACACCCCAGCCAAGTATTGAACACAAGACCCACTGAACTACAGCTTAGTGCATTAGGCCACTAGACCAACTCAGTTCTGGAGAGTTACTGCTGTTTTTACAAAGATATCCTGATTATTAGTGACACTGCTTCTACATATAATGTGGTAAATGACAGCATCCTCGGGTCTGTGATGGTAAAATATGGTGTGGTGCATACTTGGGAGTGTATATCTATTATGGCCAGGTGGGTTATACTGTCAAAAACTTTGTCCAAGTCAAGGTAGGCAGTGTGCACTGGCACCCCCCCCATCTATGGATTTGATGACTGTGTCAAAGAGGTCAACCTAATGTAACAGACATGATCACTTTCTTGACAAAGCCTAACTGTGTGTGATGGAGTGTGTGGAGGTCGCCAATGTCCTTGTTAATGAGCTCCAATATAAACTGTGCTATGGCCTTGCAGAACAGCTGAGTTAGGCTGATGGGTGTATAATGTGACATATTGGTGGAACACCACCTTAGTGTAAAGGCATGACAGTGGTTGTCCTTCACATAGCTGGGACAAAGGCGGTTGTCTGGCCTCCTTTGAATACAGTGGTATGTTGTTGCAAGGTTATGCTTGGGGTCATGTAGGATGCATCCTGTCATATGATAGGCTCCCATGGCAGATGTATACCATGACTTTCACACGGCAGTGGTGACCTGTCAGGCATCAAGTGTGCTATACCTACAGCACTGGTATAGCTGATGTCCTTGATCACCACAAGTGAGCAGATGCAGGTGCTTACAATGATGTTGCAGACATATGTGCAGAATGGTAGATGATTGTCTGTAATGGATGTTGACAATGTGGGCTCTGGGTTTGCTGTGCAGGTTCCCAGGAGTGATCCCATTCACTTGTTCACACTAATGAGACATTGCTTGTAAATGGGCACCTGCTGCTAGTTTGTCTCAGACAGTGGTATGTCATTCCTGTTATATACACTTATGTATTACAGATGTCCACCAGACAGGTGTACGTATCCTTGCAGAGGATGATGTAGTCCTGTCGGGTATACCTGACTCCATGCATCAATACAAATGTACATCTAGTGCATGTGTGTAAGTGTGGATATTGGTGGCAGTCCTTACAGAGGGGTTTGGGGCTGTGAAGCTGTGTATACCATCCCCCAGGAGGATGTATTTCACATTGGAGATGTATTTATGTGTGACCCCAGCTAGATGGGTATTGTGAGGGGGTGGTGACTGCAAATGTGACCGCATGATGGTTGCTTTGCCATGGAGGATGATACTGTAAGGATGCTGCAGTGGTAACCTGTGTTGTGTAATATCAACTGCAACACACCTTCATCTCAAGTGGAGGTAGCCCCTAGCTGCATCAATGTGTTTGTAATTCCACTGCTGATAGCTCTTTGGCCATGTGTGTGCTGGCATGGGTACAAATTCCAATGTAAGTTTGGGTCATTCAAGTGAGATAGGTTTCAGGTACATACCCAAATCAGAATACAGTTGTTGAGGTCCATGTAGGCAGCATGGGCTTCCTGGTCGCATGGAGTGGCTGGTAGCTAGCTATGATTTGAATAGGTGCGTTAGCAATGGTGAATTGAACTGCCCGTGTGGTGTCTCCTGTGCATCTTATTGCCTGTACAGCATGGAGGTGTGCATGTGTCTCATATATACTGCAATCACATGGCCCATGCCATTTCCACCCACACTTTGGGGTATGACTGTAAGATAAGCTTGTTGACTAGGTAAGGGTGGTGTGCTCTCTGCAGCTTTGAACCATGTGTGTGTGATTGCACAGATGTCAGCATTTCCCAGGGTTAAGAATGCTTGCATTGAGGCCAGAGTCATATGTAGACACCTAGGGGTTTAGCAGCATGACCTTCAATGTGTGCTACGCTGACAGTTGTATGTTGGTAGAGATAACCTCACCAGTTTTCCTAATAAAGGCAATATGGGGTGGCAAGAACCATTGCCAGATGCCTGAAGGCCAGTTGAGACAGATGGAGGTCATCTATTGCAGAGCATTGTGGTCTGCTGACCATAGTATCGCATGCTCACAGTACTGGAACCCCCCTGGAATATCACAGGATAAAAGGCCACATGTTAAGGCCAATCATTTCCTAAATGCATTGCAGCATCAGTCTGGGTGACAGCAGAATGCTGCATAAGGCTAGGAACATACCTGCCTGGACACATAATCAGTGTGCAAACTCATGTCACACTGCATATAGTCCAGGGACATACATCTGAGGTCAGGCACGCCAACATGGACTGTGACAGACTCATGACATTATCTGTTGGTGAGAGACAGCAGTGCATATGTGATATGGTGGAGTCTGTCACCTGATACACAATTAGCTGTGCCCATTCACATATACAGCCAGGTGAGAGGCACATCACTGTGTCTCACAATGGAGTCTCCTATGTTTAATATGTTTGACGTGCTGATGCCTGCATTTTTGTGGGACAGAGATGTGTGGCAATGTGTGGTATGTGCAATTTGTGGCTGTGGAGTTCACGTGTAGCTTTGCCTCGGAGGTCTCCTTTCTTTGTGGATGTGTATGTTGAGGTCCACTGCATATGTGTGTGTGTTGTATAGGTGTGGCGGTGTGTTAACAACCTATTTGGGGACAGATATGTGGCCATGACAGGGAGGGAACATGGACTGCAGGTTCCTACTGTCATTGCATCTCTCACACAGTGTGTTCCTTGGTGGTGTTTGTAGATAGTTGTTCATCCGTGTACATGAGGCAGGTGCTACGCTGTGCCAGGACACCCATACCAACCACACTGGCAGGGGAAACTATAGGACATTGTCCAGCCATATAGTCCAGAATCTGAGGGAGGAAGGCCAGGAAGACTTGAGGGGGTGGGCCTACAGCTCAGGTGCTTACTACAACAGTAGGGGGCTGACACCGCAGCATACCATATAGACAGGCTATGAACAAACAGTAATAATTGCAACAGGTAAATGCATTTGAACACCTCATAGCACATGCAGCAAGTAGCATGCAACATCAGGATCAGGAGGGAATGCATGATGTATTGCCACTATGTTGCTGATAGCCACATACATATTGTAGTGATAGTGGGGTATGATGTGGGAGTTAGCGGTGGACAGTGATGGCAATTGTGGATGTGCAGGGTGTGTACATTGTGCTGAGCAATGTATGCGGTCCTGTGATGTATTCCCCTCTTCATGTCTTTCAGGTGGGATGTATACACGTCACAATCCACCTTTCTCAGAAGCTGAGACTGTGGCCATTATTGATGCCACCTCTGGGTGCTATTGACAAGGACTCAGCACAACCAGCAAGAAAGTGCTACACTGTGGGCAGACATTGTAGCAACAGTGAATGACGTGGGCCAGCAAGACAGGAGCTATGAACAGGTCCAACACCGTGCTACAGATGTAATACATCATGCTTGGCAAAGAGCTACAGCTGTGGCCAGGGACTGTGCTCGCACCGGGGGAAGGCTTGCTACACAACCCCCACTCTCAGCCACAGAGGAGTTCCTGGCAAACCTGGGTTTAGCCACCAGCTCACAAGAAACTATCACAACATATGTCATGGAGGTGGGTGGCATGGATTCCACAGCCAAGGAGCATCCAGGTAAGCATCCAGTGGTCATCATGTTAATACTGTAGCATTCATAGTGTCAGCCTCTGCATATCTGTACCCATATTTCAAGTCAATCTGCATTTGTGGGTGGGGTTTTCTAATGCACATGTGTGCATACATATTGTGAATGTCAGCAATTTGGGTAGTATCACAGTTTGTACTGTACATGTTGATAAATGCACATATTATCCTGTACCAATGCCACATATGTATGCGCTGACAACACCTCTCCCCCACAAATCCATTAGTAGCTCTGGTGTGGCTGGGGACCATCATCCTGTAGCCAGTGAGTGTGGAACTGTCTTGTTATGGCTCATCTATACCCTAGGCATGTTAAGGGATGCTGGTTTGCCATGGACACTATTGTTAAGCTTAGCCATATTGCAATACATGCATGTTCACTTGTGGTGGGTTTCACTGCAGTGTATCACATCAGTAATTACAGTAGCATATTTGCAGTAGCTGTAACATAGTAGCATGTATTTTTGTAAAGGTGTAGCCAGTCTGCTATACAGGGGTGCATTACTATTGTGTAAAAAGGTGCACTGTGTTTTACATCAGGGTCTATCACATAGTCTGACTTGTCACATATCTTACAGGTGTATAGTACTAGCAACATTAACTGGACATAGCTGCACTGCATTTGGTTGAGGGTCTGTCCAGAGTGTGTCTGTTATGGTCTGATTGTATGTTATGCATGGCATCAGTCAGAAGGTGCGGTCTGTATAATGCCTTTGTGGCATCTCACCTGTATATATATGTGTGTGTGTGTGTGTGTGTGTGTGTGTGTGTGTGTGTGTGTGTGTGTGTGTGTGTGTGTGTGTGTGTGTGTGTGTGTGTGTGTGTGTGTGTGTGTGTGTGTGTGTGTGTGTGTGTGTGTGTGTGTGTGAATCAACAGACATTATAGTGCAGGAATTAATGTAGTCATGTTGTCTTTCCCTCACAGGTGACCATGGGGGTTGGAGTATGTCCCCCCTCACAACCTGTCAGTGTCTCATTGGACTCAGATGATGATGATGGTGGTGGCCATTGTGAGGCACAGATGAGGTTGTTGGGGGATTAATGTGTCCCATTGGTTGACATCCCACTTCCAACCCCAATATCCCTGCACACAATCAGTATGGCCACACATACCCAGTCCCCAGCAGCCACAGATATTAGGTAGTCAGAAAGTGGTGGCATTGAACAGGGAAGTGGGGTGACTATGGCATTTGTGACTGTAGACACTAGCCGTAGACAGAGAGCTGATGAGGTCCCACACAGGCAGATTGACAGGGGTGCTTGAAGGAGGACCGCTGCCCATCCAGTGCCTGTCAGAGGTGTTATAGCACATGTCACCCGATGCATGTGTTAGTCCATCATGGAGGCACAGGCACATTGTGAACGGTACACCAGACGGATGCTCAGGGTCATGGATGCCGCACTGTCTGGCATGCATGACTTCCTCCATGGCTTTGGTGATGCCTCACATCATTTCACTGATGTAGTGGATAGACAGTGGTGTGAGACATTGTCAGCCCTTAACTGTGCAATGTCTGTGCTGGAACATGTGGTGGGAGTAGGGCGTCAGACACTTGGATGTAGGTCAGCAACAAAATCAGCTGAGAGCCCACATGGCCATGCACAGTCACACTCCCATAGTGGCAGTACCACCAGCACTACTGAAGGGAGGCTGCTGTCCACACCACAACATGGCAGGCCATGGGCACATGGTCCTGGGTGATCCTGTGAGGGACATAGACCCACCAGACACCAGTCACCTTCAGCAAGTAGTACCATATCTGGCACTGAGCATGGCGATGCCATTGCTACACTTGGCAAAACCAGTTCCCATGTTCATATCCAGAGATGGTGAACTGTAAATTCTGCCATGCACAGTCCATGGCTGTCCAACATACCCTTGTGTAGGGATAGCACATGGCTTGACTGTGTGCATGTACACACTCAGAGAGCACTGTAACATGCAGGTCACCAACAGACACACACAGCTCCTCTCCATGGCCCAGATGACCAACACCCCTCCAGACACACATAATGTCAACTGTATGGCACAGCTGAGGCCTTTGGCAAATCCACACCACACCCTGTGAATGTGATGATACCTGTGCCCATCTCTATTATCCATACCATCAATGCAGGGACATGTTAATATGTGTTTGATGCACAGGGTGAATATAGTATAGTTAATGGCAGGTTGTAGTGCAGTAGTGTTATGATCTGTAAGGTGCTGTCTGCTGGCAATTGTCATACATATACATCAAAGTGTATGTACATTTGTGCCATGATGCTTTATTGCTATTAAAAATTCTGATTGACTGTTGTCTGACAGACCTTATTCTGTTTCTGTTCCAGGTGTCTGTGTGTCTAAGTTGTGGAGACTTACTGCCATTACAGAAGCTCATGATGGTGCAGTGGCAAAGCAGAGACTTTTTCCTCACCAAAGTATGGCTGTATATGTGCACGTTTACCTAGGTGTGTATGCGTGGAACAATGTGTAAGGGACAATGGGGGCAGACACCATAATCTTGCATGCATACCCCTTGACACAGCATGCTACTCTTGATACATGTCACCTGGGAGTTCCATAGGATTGCAGGTTCATAGGTCCATAGAAGGTTACTAGAGTACTGGTCCTGGGTCCCTTACAAGCCTAGCCATTACTTTATCCCCAACATTATCATTGATCAGCACCTGTTGCCCGTGGTATTGATGGACACAGATTGGACTCCTGGGGCACATTTTTGTTTTTCCATCCAGTCATGATGGATGCACTTGATGAGGGTCTGCATAGTACTCTATATGACATGTATGAGAAGTGCATTTCTGAGACAGAGCAGTCTCTGGGAGACAAACCTGTCTCTCCAGCAGTTCTTTTTGCTGTTGCATATGTTATTCAGGCCTGTCATGCTGGTAATAAGCATAGAGTTAGACTCACATATATGGGGCATATATTGAAGGGCTGAGCACAACACTGCCATCTATGCATGCCATAGCTCACCTGTAGACAATCTGTCCGATACCAAGTGGGGCACTACTGATTCGAGGGTGTCTGCATGGAACAGGTGTTGAAGGCCATGGATAACCTTTGTGGGTGTTAACATAGCCTTTCCAGTTGCTGCAGATGTCTGTATAGGTACACACCAGACCGGCCATGATGATAATGTACTGTTGGACTGACTGAGGACTATACAGAAGTAATGTCCACATTTTGTCAGGATGCAGTCCATTTACTTATGTGGTGAACCATGTGCAAGCCTTTTCTGACCACTACCACTACTTGATGGCTGAATGCAACAGTGTTATCAACCTGAGTACCCAGGTCTGTCAACCCAGTTTGTATTTTTTATGGGGTTGCTGTTGATGTGGGAAATAGTGGGGCCATGTCCTCACCATATGGTATGATGGTGCTGTTTTCTGCATTCAGCTTGAGGCAGGACCTTGGCAACATTCCATACCCACTGTATGAACTCCATTGCAGTGTGTTAACATCAGTTTGTGGGTGAATGACAGACAGCACACTACTTACAGTTGCCACAGCCTTAGGCAGTGCCTACATATGTGGATGGTGGCAGTTAACATTCATGCCTAGATACATGTGGGTCATTGGGGTGGCAGCTACTCACATGGCCTACACATGTCTACATATTGCACACACATAGACAACACAGAGTAGGGTTGCCACCTTATCAAATGTGGAATGTGGGACATGTCTTGTAGTATCATGACAGTTGGCAGGACATACCATACCCACTGCAAGTGCAACAGGCAGGACTTCCCTTGGTTTGCCAATATGACTGCTTGTTTGTGTGACATTACCATACGTTATGCTATTTCTCATAACATTAAGGTGCTTCTGATGTGAAATAACTGCTTTATGCAACTAGTAGACAACTTTAGGAAATGTTTGCTGTCTTTACACTCTAGGGACCTCTGTATTGTTTGAGTTGTTGTCACAGGTCACACCTGGCCAAACATGGACTGCAACCTGCAGGGTGGGATAGTTGGTGACCATACCTCTCACCTCTACAGATTTTTGCAGAATGTCCTGATGTTTGCTACTTATTTTGTTCTGTTTGTCATAACATTGTGGTTTTCTGGCAAATTAGTGTGAAATCATTAAAGACTGACGTTAGACAACAATGACAGATATTTTCTTGTCAGACTTCATACCCTCCAGAAAATGCATGCAAATGCATAACCTGTTAGGCTATCCACTTTCTATGTTTGTCACAGCAATATTTAAAGATTGAGCCTTATATCTGAACTTTGTCCCACTTTTCTGTATGGCTTTATCCAGATGTCTTTCTCTAAGGGTCAAGAGGTATGTTTTTGGCCCTAACACAGTCACACTGCTGCAAGGGGATATACATATGTACACACACACACACACACACACACACACACACACACACACACACACACACACACACACACACACACACACACACACACACACACTCATGAATTGCCCTTGTTGAGAGTAGAACCCCAACCTGCCTAATTTTACATACAATAGTGATATACACATAGCACATGCACCACAGAGCCTATATAGTTTTGCACTGTCTGCCACTACTGTTCAGGTGGAGGACTTCTACAGGTGCTGTAAGGATTGCCACTGGGGGGGTTAACAGGCACTTAAAATGGTATAACCGTCTCACACACACACACACACACACACACACACACACACACACACACACACACACACACACACACACACACACACACACACACACACACACACTGTTGCCGGGGGACATGCATTCCAACACACATGCACAGAGAGTTGCCAGTTCTGAGATTAGAACACCTATCTATCTACTTATGTACATTATAGCTCACCGTATGTCTTGCATGCACCACGGTGCTATTGTGTTTGAAAATGTCTAACTCTGCATTTCAGGTGATGACATCTGTAGGCTCTGAACAGGGGGTCTATGACACGGCATCGACAAAGCCTTTCATCGAATTGCTGTAATCAAAATTGTGTTAATAGAAGTCGCTTTTGAGAGATCGTGGTACAGTGAAGATCAAAAAATTTGCCCTTTCCTCACTGTAGTGCGATCTCAGAGTTGGAATATATATTTAGCGGGGATGTCAGGGGCACATCCTCCAACAAAAATCGACTTCTATTAACACAATTTCCAATTATTAACCCATTAGATGAAAGGCATTTTCAATGCTGTGTCATAGACCCCTGAATAAGTTGGTGATGGTGGAGCTAGCAGGGTGGCACAGGCACACAAAACAGTATAATCATTGCACACACACAGGCAAGGCAACCATGCCACTACAGGTGATATGCATACACAGACACATACACTCCTACGCTTGGCAGTATTGAGATTAGAAACCCTACCTATCTAGTTGTATGTACTAGAGAGCTAAGTCCTTATCGTGTGTGTCGCGGAGCTTATATGCCTGGGGCATACCTCTCAACCTCTTAGAGCAATAAATGTCAGATGTAGGTAGGAAATAGACACAGCCACAAGGGAATATACTTATACACACACACAATTGCTATCATTGGGAATAGAACCAATACCTATCTAACTGTCTGCACTACAGCAGTATGCAATTATCGCATGCACCACAGGATTTACACATGCAGAGAGTGTCTGCCACTGCTGTTGGGTGGATGACATCAGTAGCTGCTGACAGGGAGACCACTGTTGTGGAGCCAGTAGTCACAGGGCCAAAATTTTGGTGGCCATTAGACAGACATAGGCCTGTTGGGTGTGTATATTCTGCTGTACATGTAATACATACAGAAACACACACACACACACACACACACACACACACACACACACACACACACACACACACACACACACACACACACACACACACGCCCACACACATGACAACCGATGTGAGATTACAATCTCTACCTACCTACTATTACACAATGGGGCTTACCATAGTATTTGCACATGCCACTGGTT
The DNA here is from genome assembly GCF_019279795.1 of Protopterus annectens. Taxonomy (NCBI): domain Eukaryota; kingdom Metazoa; phylum Chordata; order Ceratodontiformes; family Protopteridae; genus Protopterus; species Protopterus annectens. The sequence goes on along the minus strand of NC_056729.1, from coordinate 1,229,944,782 downwards.
AAAACTGGTGTACGTGTGGCTAAGGCAGTACCCCACTCTATGCCTTTCAGGGTCTCTCTCTCTCTCTCTCTGTCTCTCTCTCTCTCTCTCCCCATCTCTGCCTCTCTGTAAATGATATATTTGTATATGTTACCTATATATCTGTATGTATATCACACTCAACAGATCCAGATAAATATTATATGTAACACATACAGATAGATGGGGTAAACATGTCTGATGGAGGTGGGGATAGACAGTTAAGGTGTACATAGCTCTCCGAATTTATTTATTTAAATTTGTTGACCGGGAGTGTCCACTTTCAGGGTCCATTTTCAGCGGAGGCCTGGGAGAAAAATAATACAACAGTAGTTACATTGGATTACATATTACATAACAATTAACAATTTAACAAATTGCTTATAAAACATATTACAAGAACATAACACATCAGTAGACAACTAGAATCTTTATCTGTTATCTGTGAAGTACATATACAGCATTAACAAATGTAACAATGAGAAGTTCCTGCTGTATAATAAATACTAGGCTTATGAGCATGAGGCTTGCTATCAAGGTAGTTAGTGGAGGTGAAAGAAAAAAGAGTAGTTGGTTGGGTGGATGATATTGATATTAGAGTGGGAGTTGCAAGGGCATAGCCAGCATGTTTTTAGGTGCGCTTTTAATAAAGTTTTGAAGTGTATGCACCAGGGATGTATGTACATCCCAGTTCTATAGTCAGATGTGGGTTCAGACATGGGCTGAATGTAGCTAGGTGTAGGAGCATGCCCAGTATGAGCATCAATAATTACAGTGGGACTCCAGGCTAGACCTACCTGCACTCCGGTCCAGGAGTTTGTGTGCTACAGTTGATTGGCTGATGAACCTATGTAAACAGTCTAGCACCTCACTGATATACTGTCTGATGGATCTCCTGGCTGTGTGCTATCCTTATTAACTGAGTCATATCTAGGGTGGGTATAGAGTGTATTGGACTGAGCAGAGTTTTGCATAATATATGAGGTACATTTTGCACAGCACTGTGATGTCCTGGTATATCAATGGCAGATCAGTACAGATTAATGTGAGGAACCGCTAACAGACATTTGTCTACTGACTCCATACACTGCAGGGAACCCATGCTACTACACAAGTGTTCTAGTCTGCACATTCTACATTTGTCTGGCCAGTGGTTACTTCTTCTCCTTATATGTGGCCCTTTGTCCTTCTCTGCTCCAGTCACAGGCTTTGTCCACAGTCTGGACAGGGCTGTATATAACAGTCTGACACAGGCCCAGACATGGGGACAGCATCTTAATATTGCTCTTCCAAACTTAGACAGTTGGTAGAATGTTTTTTTATTAATTTCTATTTTCTTATGGATATGAAGTCTGCATCTCAACTGTCTGTCATTGATGTTTTCACATCAATCTTTATTGGTTTGCTAATAGTTTGCCAGACAAATGCAATGTTATGACAAACAGAACAGATATATATGAGGATGAAGCATCACACTGTAGAATAAACCAAACCTCACACCACAAGTTCCAGGCCAGATTAATTCACTCAGTTTAGTACACAGACTGATTTATTAAAATAAAAAAATAATTTCTGCAGTAAAAATTAACAGCAAAACTTCTAACTCTTTTACCACTAAGAACAAATAACACTTATCTGGTGCTTCGGCTTTCAGAAAAGCCTTTTCAGAGTACGGTATTCTGAAAAGGTTTTTCTGAAAGCTGAGGCACCAGAGAAGTGTTATTTGTTCCTAATGGTAAAAGAGCTTGAAATTTTGCTGTTAATTTTTACTGCAGAAGTTATATTTCTATTTTAATAAATCAGTCTGTGTACTAAACTGAGTGAATTCATCTGGCCTGGAACTTGTGGTGTGAGATATATGAGGATACATGTGGACATTCTGAGAAACCCTGACATTTGTGGGGTATGGATGGTGCCCACTGACTTGTTGTCAGTAATGACACAGTTACATGGCAGCCTTTGTATCCTGGTGCTAGACTGACTTGTCACAACCTGCTGTTCTACTAGGCACCGTCTAGGTTATTTAGACCTATGTACTGTCCATATCTGTAGTCCCCTGTCCCTCCATTTTCCAGCTTTCCTGCAGTAACAAATATTGACTTCTGGACAGCCTGTAGAACTCCTACAGTAGGTGTAGCTGACATGCAAAATAGCAGGCACAGCCAGTCTCAAACCATGGACCTTGTCACCCACAGTAATGTACTTAGCCCAGTGAGCCACAACAGCCACCAGTCAGTGCTGTCTACTTCCTGGCAGTATTAACCACACACATACCTAGCACATTGACCCCTGCATATTGTGGAAATGGAACATGTTAGCAAGTTGATTGGGACAGCCCTGGGAATGTGTGGTCTGCTGCTATTACCTTACAAACATAACTGTTACTGCAGTTCTATGGGAACACAGGTGTGTCGCGCTTCGGGGACCATACCTCTGAACTGTACAGATTTTTGCAGAATGTCCAGATGTTTGCCTCACATTTTGGGTCCATTTTTCATAAAATTGTGGTTGTTTGGAAAATTACTGGCAAATCATTAATGACTGAAGTTAGAAACTAATGATAGATATTTGAGTTTCAGACTTCTTACCCTTCAGAGAATTCATGCTACTGCAAAACCTGTTATTCTATCAACTTTCTATGTTTTTATGGCTTTGTACAGATTTCTTGCTCTAAGAGGTTGAGACGTATGTATGCGACTCCAACATTGACATCCATGCATCTATCCTATGACCCCGCTGTTTGTAAATCCCTCACATAGTGCAGTGGGTTTTGCTGGTTTGGGGCCTACTGCATATTCTGGAACAGCCAGTATTTGGCAGAGAGTTCCTGTTGTCCGACATAGTTATCCGTTGTCTGCTGCTACGCCGGTATCCCACTCCATTCCCTTGTATACATGCGGCAATACCATACATATGCTACCACAGTCTACTATCCCATTAATTTGTTGTTAAGAAGAATGACTTACCTTGTGCCTGCAGCAGTTGAGAGGGCAGTACTTCAGGGCTGACTTTGTCGGATGCACACAGTACATAGCCTATACATGGTAAGGTACAGATAGTGTGATGTGGCTGGCATCCTTTTTACAGTGTATGTGAGTCAGAGTGAGGTGTCAGTCCCTGGGTCCCTAGGTTGTCAATGTATGTGCTATGCATTGCCTCTTTGCCAAGGCCAGGGCATACTGGGCACTCCTACATCTGCCTACATGGACAGGCTTGGGGATTCCTCCTCTGAGTCCCCCTGTGCCTGCGGGGACCTTGGAAATGGTGGGGAGCTGTGTGTCCCTTCCCTCTGATTTTCCTGCCACAGCTGTTTCCACAGGATCATATTGTGTAGCATGGCACAAACTATGAACATGTGTGCACATGTGGATAAAGAGTACTGCAGGGCTCTACCAGATATATCAAGGCAGTGGAACCATGACTTGAACAGCCCAAACACATGCTCTACAATGTTCCTAGTTTGTGTGTGTGCCTCATTATGGCATTCTTCAGTTGGTGTGTGCATTTCTGATGGGTGTCATCATTCACAGTTCCAGTGCGTAGCCAGAATCCCCACTAGATGGCCATATGGGATGTCCCCCCTGGCAAATGCCTAGTACAGCTGTGATGTGTGCCAGATGTGGGAGTTGTGATAACTGCCAGTGCTGCAAACACACACATTGATGATAATGCTCTGGGCATTGCACACAACCTGGCAGTTCATGGAGTGATAACCCTTCTGGTTAACATAGACTCTACCCTCCTCACTGGGTGGTGCTTTGAAGTGCACATGAGTGGAGTCTATGGCACCCAGTACCGCTGAGTAGTCTGATACATGGTAGAAAAGATGCATATTGCTGGTTCTCTCCTCAGGGGTGCTGGGAAAATAAATGTGCTTGCTGGCATGTGTTAGCATGTCATCCAGGAACTGGTGGAGTACCCTGGATGCAGATGCTTGTGAGACCACCATGATTTCCCTAGTAGGTCTTTGGAAAACACTTGTAGCTAGTATTCTTAAGGCTACACATACCTTTCTTTCCACTGGGATGGGTTCCGCTCTGTTGGCTCTGGGTCTGAGGTGAGGGCAGCAGAGCCCGATGAGTTCTTGTAGTATGTCCCTATCCATCCTGTAGCGCTTTACTATATCCAGCTCATGTAGCCCCTGAAAGGTTACCCTGGGCCTGAACACTCTTCTTCTCCTCAGTCTGGGCCTATTGTCGGCATCATCATCATCACTGACCTCTGCCTGTAGAGTATACAGACTTAGCAGAGCAGCATCAGCCCCTATCCTTTTGTCAGTTAAAATTCCCAAGTGTGTACTCCAATGGTGCAGTGTATATGGGAAAAATCAGACTGAAGGGTGTATGCATACTTTATACTGGCATGCTGCAGATGCAGCTTGTGTGATTGGCTGACTATGATACATTCCACTTGTCGGGTATATCATTGATGGGTTTGACTGGGCCAGTGTCAATGAAACAGAGCTTATCAGTCTGTTATACTTGACTGGCTTGCTCAGGCTATTTCATTTTAATTTTTTTTTTCCCAATTTCTTCCACTGCTAAGCCCCGCAGTGCTCCGTGGAAACCCACAGCACATTGCTCAGCAGTTTAGCCCCTCCCCTGTACACGAGGATGCTTAGCTTTTCTTTAACTAGATAAAACACGGTCCACAGGGCTAAGTATAGCTTAGCAGTCTCAGACACCCCCTTCTTAGCTGTGCTTAGCTGAGTGTAAACAGGCGCTGCTAAGCTCCAATTTGCTTAAACATGACATGACATACCCCCTTTTAATGTTAGCTATCTGTTCTGTCTACACCAACACAGTTCTAGGCCTACCACGGTTAGTACCTATGAACACGGTGACCTTTTTTGCTATTCAATAAACTTGGCTCATTTACATACACCTAATTGCGTATACCCTGGATATAGCACTACACCAGGGCCTATCTCCTTAGCTACCACAGTAACTTGCCATTGTATGACTCTGCATGCTGGCCACTATAATGCAATAACTTTGCATACCTTTATATTTCATATTTTACAATTTTTATTTATTTATTTTTTCAAAATAGCATGTTTGCGTGTCGCTGCACACCGCTTAAATGTGGCATATGTATTAAAAAAATGTTTAATTTTTGATAAATTGCATTACTTTTCCAACTCAATGGCCATAGTTTTGGTCATTTGCATGGCTACTGTGACATATAGAACCTTTTATTTGGGCTGTTACAGCCCCTGTTTAGATTTTATAGTCTGGTACATGGTTTGTAACCGTGTACATTTTACCTACTGGCATGGCACCTACACGGATGCCTCCCTGCTTCCTGAATCAGAAAATTTCCTCATTTGCATGGTTTTCACCAGCAGATGATGTGATTTGCATTCTGTGGACACCTCAGTGTTCGCACGGTGTCCACACATTCATGCATGCCCCCAGCCCTATTTCCTGGATCTCTCAGCAGCCATATTCCATGTTTGGGCCACTACACTATTCCTACATGGAGAATCACTCCATGTAAGGTTTATTGAATTACCCCCAGTGTCTGTTTTGGTGTGGAAGAGCATTCACTAGTTTCAGTTGCTCTTACCTCCTATCTCACTCCTACTTCTCTTTTATGTCCCCGTTTTCCTCATCTCCTTTCATCCCTAGAGTTCATCTTAACCCCAGTCACTTTTGCTCAACTAATCACCCTGGCAGAGCATTTACTTTACTGTAAATAAAATCTTCTCTTTAAATAATATCTATTGAATTTCCATTTGAATAGGTCCCCAGGAGCTTATGTTTTTGAATCTTCACCTTTTGCTATCCTTTATCTTGGGCATTTATCATTACTTTGTGGACAGTGACCATATCTGTCAAACCTTTTTTTCTCCATGCAGAATAAGTTCAGGATCTTCAACCCACAGCAACCTAGGTCTGTCACTCACCAGCCTTCCTCATTCTCCTATTTTACACACTCATTCCCCCTGTTTTACAAAGCATTGTTTCACTTGTAGGCACTAATCATGTCTCCTCCCTTATTTTCTCCATGCTGAACAAGTTAGAGAATTTTAGTCTATGGTTGCAATTCTTAGTTTCTTCTCCTGTTTTTACTAGAATGCAAAGGTGATGTGATATCTTTTATTGGACAAACACAAATTTTACAATACTTACATCAAGAGGTAAACATGGAACAAAGAGATCACGGAGTCTGAACTTTTGGGCAAAATATTTTGTAAAACATGCTGGTCTAATAAAAGGTATCACGCAATTTCTGTGTTCTAGAGCTTTCCATCAGTGGAAAAACATAGCTTGCCTTTTTTTTCCCTTGGTCGTGGTTTCATTGTTATAAGTTTCATCTGTATAACTTACAGAATAGCAATGCCTCTTTTAAGGAATGGTTTCCATAATTACATACAATGGTGTAATTTAAACCTCACCAGTGTTCTGTACATTACTATCACTTCTTTTGCCAGAACATGAAACAGTACTAATTCACCATCATTTTATTTTTCTGTTATTTATGGGACAAGCCTTGTAAATAGAAGTGAACATAGAAAATGTTGATGGGTGGCAATGCTTTTCCTTTGTTCTACATCCCATTACATAGCTGATTATGCCATCAAGGAAATCAGTTTTCAGAATGGTACAGTTAAGCATCAAAAGTTAAACCAGAACTTTAAAACTGTTAGACTGAACTGTCTTGCAAACAACAAATACCCCTTAATTAACTAACATTACTCTGTTAACATTGTTTTATTTTATCTTGCTGCATGTTTATTTCTCTCCTTGCAAAGGGTCCAAGTTCCTAAACTCATTTAGTACAGGAACATGTAACTATGCATGCACTGCAGTGAGACAACATTTGGGGTGTTTAATAACATGGTGATGTGAGTATGTCATTATACTTAAGGCATGCAATTAAGGTAGTACAATGAAATTAATAAAAACATGCCATATGGAATGTAATTCTTAATACTTTGCACAATTAATAAAAAGATGCCTGATATTTTGTCAATTATTCAGGAGTCCTACAACTTCACTTGACAGCCACTTGTTTGTGAAAGCATGAAGTCACAACTCGCTTAGTAAACTAATGTTTGTACCACAAATTCTAAACATGCTTTCTAGACATAATTTTATTTTTTTATTTCTGCAAACTAGTTGGTCAAAATCCATACTTTATCCTCCTTGGTGCTTTTAAGTGCTTAAAAAGTATATACTTTTATTGATTACATTTAAAACACCTTAAAATATGCAGTAAAGCTCCCTATGATCCAAAAGTATTCAATTGTAGCAATTAAACACTTTGCAGTTTCTTCAGGAAAACATTAATTTTCTTTTGTAAAATGCCTTCAAGTCGCTGTTTCTCTTTCTCTCGTTCCTGCATTAGTAAATGCCTATGTCGCTCCATTTCTTGTTGATAAATTTGATCTAGAGCAGAAATACTTTTCAGCTGATTATTTGTCAGCATTTCCATAGTGCTTTCTGGGTGATGTAGCAGAAAGGAGGTTGATTTTGGTCTCTTTTTAGGACCCTTATTTAGTTTAACATCGTTACCAGCCAGATCCGTGTCTTCATTGTTGTCATTATCTACAGTAAATAGTTCATTTACTACAGCAGAATGAGGCATATGAGACATTGAACTGACTGCTCTCCTACTATAGCTGGAAAAAACTTGTGACAAGTTTTTATGTGACAGAACAGAATGACAGTGTGGAGATCTGGATGTGACATCACACGCATGCTTTGGCTTATATTTTTCCACTGATTGAGTACCTATGCTAAAAGAGTTTTCATTTTTATTTACTGAATCAATGTCTTTCAGTAAAGTATTTAATGTTGACTGTCTGGATAAGTCTATTTGCTGTAAAAAGCGTTGATGTTCTTTTGCTAGGAGATCTTTTTCACGTTGTATATTGGAAACAGAATACCAACACCTGTAAGATATGTGGTCCAGTCTGAGACGTAACAACGCATCTTCTTTCTTGTTTCGGAAATGTACATCAGCTGTGTCAGTGGGTGACCTTTTACTAGCCTTTGACTGCTGTTTTAGCATGATCAGCAAATTCTTAAACCTGGTAAAATAAAATAACCCCAGATAAAAGACACAGAAAGATATACAATAGTATTATTTTTATTTATTTATTTATTGACATTTGTTAACCGGGTTTGTCCAACTGGGCTTGTGGCCCATTTTCAGTGGAGGAGGAGAAAAGCTCCAGTAGTACATTTTTAAACAAGTACAATTTTAAACAATATTGATATAACAGCAGTTATAGCAAAAATATTCACATATGTTGGGTTACATGCATACAGTTAAAGTTGCATTAAAAAGAAGCTTAGTAACATAATTTTACATTGATATAGTTCAATAGGTCAGCAATAAATGTTTTTGTTTGTATAAAATTATGCAAATGCATAATAGACACATTGGAGAGAGAGGTGTAATGAGGTACTAAGTATGGACCTTTTGAGGGTACATAAAGGGAAGGAAGACTAGGTGGGGTCATGGCAAGGGCAGGTCCTGAAATTGAGAAAATCAACTTTAAGTTCATTTTTAAAGTGTGAGGTGTGGGAGATTGAACGTAAGTCAAGGGGAAGTTTGTTCCAAGCATGGGCAAGGGAGTGTTTGTAGAGCAGTATTACACACATATCAAGAAGACAGGCATTGTGACAGAGTGCTAACAAAAGTGAGTCACTTGAATATATGTCCTCATAGTTTAGAGAAGATATAAAATAGGTTTACCCACAGTTTACAAAGAATATTAGTAATTTGCATTTCATATCATCTATAATGTTTTTGTTTTCTTTCTGATAAAAAAATGTGGCATATTGCATAAGTTTTCACACTTTTGAACACTGCCTCCTACCAGTAACCTTAGGCAAATAAGGACCCCAACCAAAGTCCACATTTGATGCCCTCACAGGGACAAAATGTTCGTTTCAGGATTTGGTAATACACACAGCCCAATACTGCTGCAGGTACCCAAATATTTATTAATAGCACTAAATACCGAGTGCTTCAATGTGAGGTCTTCTAAGAAACTGAAAAAAAATCATCTATCATTGACATAATGTATTTATAGGATCTCTCAAGCTTTACAGTTAATATTTAAAATCACAGAAACAAAACTAAATTAATCAATCATATAATGCATGAAAAACGGAACAGTAAAAGATAAAAGGCTGCTTTAAAAATAATTTGAAAGTTAAATTAAAAAAAATCTTTCTCCCTTATCTCCCTTATCTGTCTTTTTCCTTCTGGAAGAACAACAAACTGTATAAATGAAAAGACACAATTGATGAACTTATAGTGCAGTTATAGCATCTCTACATTTGTTCATATTGCAGTCGGACAAAATAATGAATTTAGAGCAGAACTACCAAGTTTCACCAGCACAATTAAATTATAGAGTGGTGAATTCTATTGCGCCATGTAACACAGACATTGATTTAAATCCTGCATCCTTGATACAGGAAATAGCAGCATTTATCCTTAGCATAGTAAAGATGGTTTTAATATAAAACGAGGATCCTGTGTACTATTCAAGGCCTGCAATAATTTGTGAGCATATCTCAAACACAAATGTTTGTCATTATTTTCTAACTTCAATCTTAAACCACAATTTTATAAAAGAGAGGGACAAGGCACATAAGAGCATACCTTTCAACCTCATAGGGCAAGAAATCTAGACAACAGTACAGTTAATGGTAGTTCACAGAAATACATTCAGGGATGAATTTGCAATAGCAAGCATTTACTGAGGAATATGAGGTCTGTAACTCTAATGTCTGGCATTGATGACTAAGTGTAATCAATCATCTGTGATTTATGAGACAGTGCAAACAGAGGAGACATCAGGAGTGTTTGTGAACTCAGGGATAGGTAAAGGGTCTGTGGTGTGTGTGTGTGTGTGTGTGTGTGTGTGTGTGTGTGTAAGATGCTGATTTGCACTTTTGGTCGTTAATGACAGTGGTGCACAGCCATGTAAATTAGCTGATAATGAGGTCTTTCCTTATTACAGCCAATGTGTCTCTGAGCTGCAAATCTACACATCATGGAAACAGGGCCTTTTTACCGCAACCATTAGCATGACTGCTGGGGTTCTTAATGAATCTCTGAGGAGAGCATGCATTTCTTGACTAAATAAAAAATAGTAATTACACACTTAAGTATAATTTCAAGTTGTTTTAAACCAAACTGTCCCATGCATTTCTTAGGGCCATAGGTAGTGTACTTGTCCTTAAGACACTTTTAAATGTCACATAGGACTTATTTTGTATTAAAGGCTTTAATTGGTCAGCATGTGTTAGTGGCTGCCTTGGGAGCCAGTGCTAAAAAATTGATATGCTTCTGCCTTCCTCATTGCCACAGAATCCAACAGCAACTTAAATATCATTGCTTCTGTTACAGGGATATAGTTGACTGCTACTTTGTCTAGAAAGTCATCATCATGGACTGCCTATACCAGTCAGTCTTAAAAGTTCATGGATCCTTAACCATCCTTACTGTTGGTCCTTTCAGCATCTGACAGAGGGCACATTAAAAGTTTCACAGCCTGTACTGCACAAATTGTACACCTTTTCCTTGATATGATTCTGCATCATGTGGAGGAGCATACTTATTTTCCATAACCAGCAGGGGACAGAACCACCACTATAGGTTCATATGTATTTGACAGGCTAATAATAGCCCTAGTATTTTAGTCAGGCAGATATTTACATGTTACTTTTGTCCAGAATGGACAAGGATGCCAATCTAAGGGCGAACTTGTGGTTTCCCATCCACTCAGCCAGATTATGTTTGAATAGAATAACAGACATAATTTGTTTTACATGAAGAAGAAGGCAGTTCCAGAGAAGTGGTATTCTCTGTGAGACATATCTATCCCTCCAGCATGTTCTGTTTATGATGCAGACGTGACTGAGATCTGTTGAAAGGATGTTTCTTTCACTATTGGATTTGTGGATACATAGTAAATCTGAAAGGATAGGGAAATTAGAGGCTCTGTAAGTGAGGCAGAGATTGTCCCTGAGTAGAGTGTAAGATACCAAACAGAGGGACAGGGATTTCAGATGATCAGTTTAGTTTTTGTGATTTAAGTCCTTGATTTCTTCACAGGTTCATAGGTGTATACTAGGCTAACGACCATCAGGGCCCTTATAATTCTAACCATGCAATCCAAATATGACCCACAAATTTGATTTATATAGGGGGTGATTCACTAACTGCCTCCATCAGAGATATAGGTGCCAGACGAGGGGTGAATTTCCGATTACCCATCTATTGATCCAAGTTGCGCTTAAATAGGGTTAGGAAGGAACTCTGCTTCACACAGATGGGGAACCTGATACAGAGAGTGGGAATTCTCTGAGAAACATATATGTCTCCCCAACAAGTCCAATTTAGGTCTTTTGATCAGGTTCCTATGAGTTCAACAAAAACACATTATGTAACAGGCAAAGGCTGTTCAGCAAAATATTCTTTGTTGTTTTTGCCTTGTTCTGAAGTGCAGTGTGGTCCCTTGTCCGGTATAGGTCCCGAGCATGATTGTGCAACAGTTAATAAGTAATCTCCGTGGTATCCCCGAAGTCTCAAAACAACCCACTAAAGTGTACTGGGTCCAAAAACAAAACAGTGTAAGAAACTTAGTCCATATATTTCTAGTTAATCACTGTATATTAATCAGATCAGACAATAGTAGTAGAAGTAAAACAAAAGTAATAATAGAAAATATATAATTGTACAGTATTAAAAATCCTTTATTATATATATATATATATATATATATATATATATATATATACTTTTTATCAGGCATGGGAGTGGTTTATTGTGCTGTAAAACAATGTATTATTGGTACACATGTTAAATTCACATCCCTTCCCCCATCACTGTGACATTCGAGCTGGTCCTGCCCTACTTAGTAGCTGTCATAATAATATATAACCCTTATGTACTTTAAATAAAATTATTAAAGAAGATCATTAAATCCAGTGCAGGGGGTGACTTTAACACTAAAAAAGTAATTTACAGGGCACAGTGAAATTAATGTGATGCATTCTATGTGGGCAAGACTGTAAATAAACTCAAGCGTAGGATTTCTTGTCATCTGTCAGAAATCCACTCTGGATGTAAAAATAATGCACTAGCCAAACACCTTTCTCTTCATAAAAGACACACAGGTTTTAAGTTCCAGATCCTTTATCGCATAGACATGGGTGATCTTGAAGGAAACATTCCAAATATTCTGGAGAAAAATGAACTCATGTGACAATTAAAGCTGAACTCTTTTAGGAAGCCTGGACTAAACTACTACTGTTCAATTACAAGTGCATTGGAACTTAAAAAATTGCCACATTGTTTACATGACTAATTGTATTTTATTTTATTTTATTCTACAAATTGGTTTTAAATACCATTTTAAATCAGTTGAAATTAAATGTATATTTTGTTTCCATCATCATACATACATTTTTCTTATTTTTTTCTGGTTCTTTTTTTCCACTTAATTCAAAATGATGTGTAATAACAATACTAACTAATTATACAATTATATAGGTTTTTAGGGTTCTTGTACACAGACCTGAAGAAGTCTAGAAGGATGAAAGCGATCTTTGTTAACAATAGGTTATGAAAATAGAAACTGATTTTTACATGCAAAATGTATATGAATATATTTATATATATTTTTTGATTGCCAAATGAACTAAGGTTGATATATTTCCAGCCATGTAGTATATTGTCTTGGATAAAATCAGACTTAATAATCTACTTAATAATTTGGTTAAATAAGAGGTACCACATCATTATATAATTTTATTTAAAGTACATAAGGGTTATATATTATTATGACAGCTACTAAGTAGGGCAGGACCAGCTTGAATGTCACACTGATGGGGGAAGGGATATGAATTTAACATGTGTACCAATAACACTTTGTTTTACAGCACAATAAACCACTCCCATGCCTGATAAATAGTATACATATGTATATATATATATATATATATATATATATATATATATTTTAGCTTATTACTTATTTTTGTTTTACTTCTGATGCTTGTTCTGTGTATTAAATAAAGGATTGGGACTGAAACAGACTGCCTGCCTTGCTTGGATTACTTTCAAATACTTAGCAATACTGTACAATTATATATTTTCTATTATTACTTTTTGCTTTGTTTTGTTTTGACTTAAGACATGTTTACGTTCGCTACTTATACTACTGTTGTATGATCTGATTAATATACAGTGATTAACTAGAAATATATGGACTGAAAATCTTCCACACAGAGAAGTTTCTTACACTGTATTGTGCAACAGCTATTGACCTTAGGTGCATATGTATGAAAGTGTTTACTGTTGTATATTTTATGTTAAATGTATGTGCTTTAAGTTGTTTACTTTGTTTGGGGGTAGAGTTAGGGTTAGCATATGGTTTAAAATGTTTATTGTTTTTTTGTTAAATGTATGTTTGGGTTATGTGCATATGTGTCTTTAGTTGTTTACTGGTTTTTTGGGGGGTATAATTAGGATTGGGTATGTGTGTATTTGTGTATGTGTTTGGAAGTGTGTAATGTGTTTTTTTTGCGGGGGTTGGAACAGCGATTTCTTTCCCTAGGAATCGCTGTTCTTCGGATTCGACATTTTCAGCTTTCGCTGAAAATGTGTCGATGTAACATCGTTCGATGTTTTAAGCGTTCGATGTTGCAATATAGACCCCTTTTGATCTAATAATTCTGATATTATTATATTATATTATGATATTATAATATTATTTGTTTTGCAGATATGCAAAAGATTCATCAAAACAGGGTCCAGCGATGCATTGTATGCCAGGCAAAAATCATCTCTCAGAAGTCTGTATGAAACCAAGTAAAGAGACAGGGCTTTGAGGCGAACAGCTTAGGACATTATGTTCATTCCCTGTATTCATTTTGTTAGGAACCTTTGTGTGTGCATATGCCTGGTCAGGTACATACTGAAGAGGACATTATACTCTATGACCGGTCTTATGAGGGCTGAGTATAGTGGTACAATAAACTCTCTGCACCCATAATGCCATTCCCTTACTTATAAGTTGAGCAACAGAGAAGGATTTTCTTACTACCTTGGACACATGTTGGTCAAAGGTTAGGTTGCTATTTACTTGAGTTCCCAGATCCTTGACTAGAGAATTAACTTTTAGGGGTGTTTCATTGATGACGTAGTTACCAGGGTTGGCTGACTTCCTAAAAGTTACTGTAATGCATTTCCTGGCAATGAGTTTTAAGCCATGGCTTTGCAGCAAGTGTTTGCCTGTGTTATACCTTCCTATAATGCATTTCTTACACCGAGTTTTAAGCCATCGCTTTGACACCAAGCATTTGTCTGTGTTTGACCGTCCTGAAGGGTGTTATCATCTTGGGGTGGTTCAATGACTACTCCTAGTTTAAAATCAGCTGTGAATTTGGTCAGCCAGAGGCCTTGGATATTGACTTTAACCTCCAAGAAGTAGATGCCAAAGAGGAGCAGGTCCAGCACAGAGTCCTGAGAGTCTCCACCATGTTCTAAAGGGGTTCATGCTAGCTTCATAAGTTTGTTGACAATACCTGAGTGGGGTACTGTATAACTTATTGACTTGTTCAAGCTTGTCTTATTGACTTGTTCAATATTTAAGTTTTCCTCACTCTTCCCTAGTAGATCAGTGGCCATAGATATGCACTTCCAGACTCTCTCTCTGTGTCCTGACTGGTTGAGATGAGATGGATATGCTGAGGCATTGTAGCAAGTGCCTCATGTACACTGACAACACACTTATTCTTGATAAAACAGATAGTGTATGTGAGAGGTGTAAATCTACTTTAACGCTGGAGGCAAAACTCTCTCATACAACCAAAACTAATCCTATAGAGGTAGTCAGTGACACTTGCTTCATGCCTACTGCACAGGGTAAAGACCCTACACATAAAACTACTTATGCTGAGGCACTTACAGGTAACCTTCCTAAAACACTAAGCCTTCCTCCACAGTACAAACAAAGAAAGGGCCCTCAGCCATCATATGAACACAATAAAAATACCACCCCCAGCTACACATAGTAACTCTGTATCCAATGCCTCCACTGCTAAGCCCTTAAGGCAAACCAGCCACAGCCACATTTCCTGGTAATTGGTGATTCTATAGTAAGGCACATCAATGTCCCCCTCACCAGACTGAGTAAGGAAAGAGCATAGCCAGCTTTAGGCACAAGCAAACTCTGCGGTTGTTGGAGGCCCCCAACTACAGCAAGTTATCTTAAATTGATAATTTATAACATTTCTGTCAAACCAACAAAAGCTAGTACAGCAATACTGTATGCTTACAAACCAGGTGACTAATAATAAACTCTTATTTATACCTCCTTTAAAATTCAATGACATTCTTGTTATAGTAAAAGTGTTTTATCAAGTAACAGGCTTCATAATTCCATTAAATATTTTACCACTGACCTAGTGGCCCTAGCTTAGTTAAATCTTGCTTGTGGACATTCTATCCACTAAAATTAACAACATAGTCAACTGTAGGTACCTGAAGTACCCATGGTTGCAGGGCCCCCCTTAATCATCCTTGATTGTGTGGGGGCCCAGAAAAGCTGCTGCTAGTTGTGGAAAAATTATGAGAAAAAAGTGTATTAATTTCCTGATTATGCTCTTTTACATTAACAGGTTTGTGATATGATCCTTTTACGATAAAACTGATAATGAACATAAGCAAGGTAAGCACTAGAGAGATTAGCAGCCCAGAGTGACTGATCTCAGTGCACACCATAGACTTTAAGAAGAGCTAATGCTTCCGATCTTCAGAGATGGCTTCCCTTTCAGGGAGTTTTTACAAATACTGTCAGAACACCAGATACTATAATGTTGAATTTCTGTGCTGAAGAATTCTTCTCAGTGCCAAAAGTAATACCAGAATAAAGGCTCAAAATCTGGAACATGTTTTAAAGATTACTCTAATTCACTTAAAAAATAATAGAATGACACCTTTTCATCAACCTGCATTTTTGGACAATAAGTAGTATAAAACTCTGATTATAATCCTGAATGATTTACCAGCAAATCAACATTTTTACAAAGAACAAAGCAAAATTATAAGGCAAAATCAAGGAAGGTCTCTGAAATCAGGGACAGTGATGGCTTAAAAGTGACTTATACCAGCTGCTGTTTGGTGGCTGATAAACAGCACACCCATTCTAAAACAGGCCCTGCTGAGATGTGTGTTTACATAAAGTTGATGTAGGTTATGGGAGGGTGCTGGGGATTGTGTGGTTATTACTATAATTTTCATCAGTGAAACCTTAGAGGTGTGCACAGGAGGTCATTATAGCTTGTGTTTGGGCTGGGGACAGTGTAGTTATTGTTTCATTTACTTTTCTTACAGACCTCAGAGGTGTACAAAGAAGGTTACTATAGCTTGTGTAGGGGCAGTGTACTGTCTAGCAGCAATAAAGTAGAATACATTACTGTAAGCATAGGAAGCTATGGCTTCTAGAAAAAGCTGAAGAGTAAGGCAAAATGTGAGAGAAGGAAGTAAAAAAATAATCTGTACGATATGTGTGTGTGTGTGTGTGTGTGTGTGTGTGTGTGTGTGTGTGTGTGTGTGTGTGTGTGTGTGTGTGTGTGTGTTGGGGGGGGCACTGAAACAGTAAAGAGTGCCTAGGGTGCAATTTCACCTAAGTCCAGCCCTGTACATAGAGTTATTGTAATGTATCATTGTTGTAACTACATGACAGAACTGTAAATGTCCCTTTGTGAGATGGGCCAACACAGTGAGGTACACAGGCTTGTTTTAATTAAGAGCATTGAAGCTACAGGTCATTTTGTGTGTACTATTCCTAAAAATTTGCAGCATGAGCTAAAAAGTTGCTTAGGAAGGGTGGCAGTGACAGGGTGATACTTTGAAAGTGCCTAGGGGGCCCCCAACCTGACACTTGTGGGGGGGGGCCCAAAATGCTAACACTGACTCTGGAAAAAGTCACAGTTAGCTGCCTTTCCAGGGCTAGGCTCCATCAAATCATGCAGACACTTAGATTATTGAACCACAGGTACCAGTATGACTCCGTCATAGTCCATGTGGGTGTTAATGACCTGAACTGTACCTCCCTTGACTATATGAAATGAAACATGATCGAGTTCACTGATTATGTGTCTCTGGCAGGTATGATCCTAGTACTGAACAGCACACTACCTTCTCTAAGGATGATGCTATGTTACCAACAGAAAATGATTGATTTTAACAATTGGCTTAACTTCTGATGTCAGTCCAGCGGGTACAATATTTGACAGCCTGAGAGGACATGGTTGACAGACAACGTTACTTTGCCATGGATGGTCTGCACTTATCCCCTCTAGGCTTTCAGATATTGGCAGAGACCTTTTCAACCCCTATAGTGCTTTTTTTAGACAGTGTCAAACTGATGAACCTACTGATTTAACTGAACCTAGAAAGGAATATCTGGAGGTGGTACTGCTCAATGCTAGAAGTCTTAACAAGAAATTCAACTCCCTGCAAGCCTTCCTGTCCCTGGAGAGTGTAGACATCTGTGTAGTAACAGAGACATGGTTTAAAGTCACTGGGAGTACCCCAGCAATGCAAGGTTACAATGCCCTTCACACCTTTAAACCAACTACTGCACAGGAAGAAACTAAACATGGAGGAGTGCCAGTCTATATTAAGACTAATCTCACATCCAAATATAGTTAAAGTGTATAACTCACAGGAATTCATACATGTGCAACTCACATACCTTTCAGCTGTACAGATTTTTGCAGAATGTCGGGATTTTTGCCTCATATTTTTGGCCTGTTTTTCATAAAATTGTGATTTTCTGGCAAATTAGTGCCAAATCATTAAAGATTGAAGTTAGAAAATAATGAAGACATTTGAGTTTCAGACTTCATACCTTTCAAAAAATATGCTAATGTAAAACCTGTTATTCAATCAACGTTCTAAGTTTGTAAGAGCAATATTTAACAATTGTCCCTATTTTGGGGCTTTTGTCCCACTTTTATGTATGGCTTTGTCCAGATTTCTTGCTCTAAGAGGTAGAGAGGTATGACAACTCACCATAAACATGGTGTTGTACCATATCCTTGCAACATATAGGCCCCTCTCCATGTCCCAGGAAACCCATGCTACCTATCTCAATGTACTATTGTCCCATGGGGATTTCAACTACCCCTCCGTAGATTGAGAATCCTACACCACTTCTAATGCATAATCCCAGTAATTCCTAAACTTTAATACCAACATCCTGAAACAGTTTGTCATATTCTCTTACCAGGGGTACAAGCATCCTTGAACTTGTAGTCATGAACATGGGGGCCAGTGTTTCTCACCCAATATAATATCTTCAGTCATCAGATCTGACCATAAGGCAATATTACTTGAAATAAAAATTAAATCCAGGGATCTAGTAAAACTAAAAACCTTTAGGAACTATTCCAAGGCTAACCTTTCACTCTACTAAGCAACACCTTGGCTAAATTCCAAGCACCCCCAAACCCAGTAAACACCATAGACTACAGTGAGCTATTTACAAACTCTCTGTACAGCCATATTGATAGCTGTATAGACCGAGCTGTGCCTACTCATATTAAGAATAAGACAAACTCAAAAGACAAGCCACACTGGCGGAATTATGCCATCAATCAGTTATACAACAAAAGAAAACAAAATCTTGGCCAAATGTAGGAGGAACAAAGCCATACATACTAAAAGTCCCTGAACAATCTAAACAGGCAGCTAAGTGGGCTAATTAATACTTCAAAGACTACATTTGAAGAAAAAATAGCTTCTTAGCAAAGGACAACCATAAAGCTTTCTACAGCTATGTCCGTTACCTCAGAGAAAATACACAACAATGCGCAGAACTTATTGTAAATGGCATCACCCACAGTGAACTGGAGTCCATTGCCAACCTTTTGGCTGACAGGTTCAGCTCAAACCCCCCCCCCCTGCCACTCCCCCCAAAAGTCCAAAGGAAATGCCACTTAACACAATTCCCCCAACCATTACTACAGAACAGGTCATTAATGCACTTTCCAAGGCCAAAAACTGTGCATTGATGGGCCCCCGATAACATCCTGGGATGTTTAATAAATAGCATGAAACATGACATCTCTAGTTCAACTGAATCAGTTTTCAACTGGAGCCTTCAGTCAGGTTTTGTGCCCAAGGAATGGAACATGGCTACAGTCATTGTCCTTCACAAAGGAGGTTCAACCACTGATCCAGCCATAAGTCTTACCAGCCTCATATGTAAGGCCATGGAAAGAATCATCATGGACATGATAAATGAGTACATAGGTAACCTGCAAATTCCAGACACATCGCAGTTTGGCTTTGTTAAAGGAAGGTCATGCTTATCACAGCTTACTTTAACTTGGCCAAGGCATTTGATACAATACCCCACTCAGGCACAATAGACAAGCTCACTAATTTAGGTATAAACCCTTTTATCACCCACTGGATAGTCAACTGGCTCATTGATAGGACCCAGGAAGTCAAAACAGGTGAGGTCATCTCCACCAAGATGCCAGTCACTAGCGGAGTCTCCCAGGGCTCGGTATTGGGCCCACTCCATTTTGGCATTTATTTCTCTGAAATGGAAGCAAATGCTGAAGGTTTATGGCTGACTAAGTTCGCAGATGATTGCAAGTTGGTGATTATCATTAACTTCCCTGCAGACACTAATATTTTTCAAGAAGGTCTATCTTTGACTAATAAATGGTGCAAAAGCCATGATGTTAAACTCGATGCTAAGAAATGCATAATTGTACCCTTTGGGAAATCAACCATCCCAGCTAATTACGATGTTGATAATACACACCTAAAAGTCGACCCAGTGGTCAGGGATATGGGTACGCACATAGATAGTAGCCTTACCTTCAAGTACCATGTGGCCACAATGGTGAGGAAATCCTTTCATGTTGTGCAACTTATAAGTAAGGGCATGACATCTAGGTCTGAAGAGGTCATTATCCCACTATACTCCTTCCTTATCAGACCAGTCATAAAATACAATGCTCCCTTTGATATGTACCTGACCAGGAATATGGAGCAACTAGAGCAGCCTCAAAGGTTCCTTGCAAAAAGAATATAAGGCATAACAAACCTGCCTTATGTAAGCATGTTAAAGTCCTTTCTGTCTACTCAGTCTCTTATAGTTTGCTGAGGGGTGATCCATGTCTGTCTTACAAGGCATCTGCAAACCCCACAGTTATGAATCTGCTATGTATTCGTAAGTCAAAAAGTACCAAAAATACAAGGTCTAAGGACCTGAATTTTGTCTGTGACATAAGCAGAACATGCTGGAGAGACAGATATGTGTCACAGAGACTTCCCCACCTATAGAAAAGGCTTCCCATCCACATGAAGGTGAGTTAATCTATTACCCAGTTTAAGCACAACCTAGACAAGTGGATGGAGAATAGGAAATTTACACAAGCCTGGCACCCATGTCCCTTATGGACAGAGGTAGCTTATAAATACCTGGTCCTCAGTGTCCTGCGTGGATGCAGGACATCATTATTTTTTCAGGAAAACTTGGCTAGGCTTAGAAAGCCCCACTGGGTCATTAGTTTAGTAACAGTCTATGAATCTATAAATTTATGAAATTGTGTAGCCACATCTAGGCAGGCAGTATGCAATGCTTCCCCCTCATCCATTGCCTTAATGACATTTTCAAAGAAGTCCACCAATTCAGTAAGCATAACCTTCCTCTGACATATCCAAACTGGAATGGATCCAGTATCTGGAGGTCTCCTATGTCCTTGTTGGTAATTTTCATGATAATTCTTTCCATGGCTTTGCAAATACAATTAGTTTCCTGGATCTGGGGTGAAGGTCCTCTGTTATGAAGGATGATGATGGTCACAGTCATCCATTTTCATGGCACAAAGCCAGTTTTAAGACTGTAGTTAAATAGTGACTCCAAGGGTCCTGATAAGTCATATTTTAGACTGTTCAGGAGGCATTTCAGAGGTCCACTGAGGCTGTATTCTTGTGTTTAGTGAGCACAGTCAGTACATGCTCTCTAATTATAGTTGGAGGGGTTGTGTTTTAGGGTATTTCTTTGGGGATGGTTGGGGTGAGAGGGGGGTGTTGGAAGTGAGAAGGTGTTGTGGTCACCCTAGTTGTGTCAGGTGTTTGGACAGGTATATACTAAAGGGGGTATGATATTGAATGATCTACTTATTAAGTGCAAAATACAGTGGAATGATCATCTTCCTGGACTTGGATGCCATATCCTTACTAATAAGCCACACAATGAAAAAGGACTTCCTTGCAGCAGTGCATATGTGGTGACCAAATGATAGCTCATTGTCCACATGGGTTCCCATGTCCCTCACTACTAGCTCAGTTTTCAGGGGTCTGTTATGAATGTGATGGTTGCAGGGAATGAATGTCATCCTTGGGTGTTCTTCTACGTAGTCCATTTCTCCAAGTTCAAGGGTCTGTTGACTGCACACACTTTTCTATCAGGGTATTACCAGATCACATGGCATCCAGTACATCAACTGGAAGGGTTTCCAGTCCATTAACCGCTAGGTGCTGTGCCATACACAAGGTGTTATATGCAGTGTGCCTGATCATCATCCAGACAGTTCTCCTGATTACCAGATGTGGTTCACATACTTGTCTATAGCAGAATTTCACAAAGATGACTTTCCTCAGGGCCATCTAGTTGTTAAGTGCACATGTTGCCACCCATAGTAGCCATGAAAGTCTGGTCCCATGAATGTAGGTGGCCTACCACTCAAAATAGTGTCCACTTTTGTGTGTTGCAGGTGATTCTGGAAATGCATTGGTGCAATGGCTCATGAACACCATCCAAAGCCCCCAGACTGCAGCAGAAATGGCATACAACATTGCACTGTTATATATTAGTAACATTATTGAATGTATGTTCAGACTGCAGAAAGCCTGCTTCTGCTTCATTGATTTTTCTGGCAGCACACTTCAGTATTTTCCATAGATATAGAGCAAGATATCTTTGGTCTGTAACATGCTGCCTAACATGGTGCTATGAAAGCTGTTATAGCAAGGCCAGTCATAATGCCATTTGACATACATGTGGCAGCAGAGAAGAAGCCAGGTGGACCCTCTTGCAAGGCAGAAATGTGCACAATGAATTGTGGAACTGGCAAAGACGTGGCATCTGATCCACAACTATGGACAAGACAAATGCAGAATAAAACTGATGCATGCATTAACATGCTCAAGCTATGCAATATATAGTATGCATCAGACATTACCATACCCACATAAGCCAGAAGTGTGGGCAGAGCACTTTCATCATCATCATTTGCAGAAAGTACATACATCAAGTGGAAGAATGCTAGTTTATTTTACACAAGATAAACCTTTTGGGAAACACCCTTCATCAGTTTTCAGAACTCATTCTACACACTTCTTAATATACCATAGTAAAACACAGAACACGACGCAGCCACAAAGTAAAAAACAAACAATTAGCCGATAGTTAATATCATATCTACTTTTAAAATAGTAGCATATGCATATAAATTTAAAAATGCATACAAATACGAAAAGCATAAAAAAGTGCTCTTTTCTCATAAAATCTAATACTAGTGTTCTTCCACTTGGTGTATGTATTTTCTACATCTTGCCAGCTAATATCTTGTGGATCTAACTGCAGTGAATTTGATTGTTTCTTTGTATATCATCATCATTTGCACAGGTTGGGGAGGCACAGTGACAGGGAACAGAATGCTAACATAGGTGAAGGAATCATAGGTGGTGTCTGCTGTTCCACGGGCATAGCTAAGACATTAGGGGTGTCAGGCATCATGTCTTCCAGCGATGAAATGGAACCTCCATAAGTAGAATGCTGGTTGATGTACAATGTGGCCCTGTAGTGTCAGGACTGGAAGCAGCTTGTCCAGGGGATGGGACCTAAGGTTAGTTTTGTGCATGTATCTGTGTGTGTGTGAGGTGGGGGGGGGGTGGCTGTGGCCCCTGCTATGGTGTTCCATCAGAATGATGCCAAGTTCATGCATGTGCACTTTTTACTGATGATAAGGCTATAGGGTTGTGGTCTATTGTGAGGCCCTGAGAGACTTACCCAGTGGAGTGTGCCAACAGTGAAGCCAGAAGACCATTAGTTACATCCAGGAGATCATCCATGTTCAGGGGTGGAGGCCACAGTGGTACTGGAACAGCATTAGCCTTATCCAGGAAGTGTGCATGACCAAAGGTGGAGGAAGTCATGGACAGTGTGGACAGGGCAGCCATCTACAGAATGGTGATTGACTTCTGTGTTACCCTGGTGTGCAGTCCTGCAGTGTGCAATCATCCACTAGCATGGCCATGACAGCCACTTCCCTGCAGCTGTACAGTTGCACTCATGATATCAAGTAGGCCACCATTACCCCCACCAAACATGGCTGGTCTAGGTCCCTATAAGCCATATCACTCTGCATACATTGCAGAATGCCCACAGTCCCTGCAATTGTTATAGTTTATCATGCAGGCCACACAACACATTTAGCATCTCTGACTTGATCTCCTCCTCACAATCAATGATATAGACATCAGTGCAATTACTGACACATGGTTTAAAGTGGCAGACAGTACCCTGAAACTGCAAAGTTTCAGTGCCATCCACACTTTTAGACCAGCAGCTGCACAGACAAGGGCTAAAGGTAGCAGTGTCTCAATATCTATCAATAACAAGCATGCCTCTATAGTGGTCAGACAGGATGACATGCTAGAGTTCCTTCATATTCAGATCACTAAAGAAAAAATTGTGTACTATATCCTAGCCAGCTGTATGTCATCCTCAATGTCCCAAGAAGCTCACAATGCATACTTGGATGTACTGGAGACACCTACCATCCAACCTAACACCCTACTCACTGGAAACATTAATTACTCCTCTATAGACAGGGAATCCTACAGGGCCTCAAATCTAAAGGCACAGAGATTCCTGAACTTCATAAATACAAACATCCTTGACCAAATAATGAAAACTCCCACTAGAGGCTCCAACATACTGGACCTCGAACTCAACAAATATGGGATAACGCTGCATCCCTCCAGTATCTTGTCCTCCCTAGTTAGGTCTGAGTATAAAGCTGTCTCCTTCAAAATAAAATTCATCTCTGTAACTGCAGCAAAACCAGTAAACAGTTAGGAACTATTCCAAGGCAGACCCCCTTTCATTAAGGGATGGTTTGTCAAAATGCAATGGCCCTCCAAACCTCGAAAACATAGCAGCCTGCAGTAAATTGCTCTCAGAAACTATGAACAACCATACCAGTGGCTGTGTAGAAGCTGCTGTACCTACCAGAAGTATGCCCAAAACTAGCCCCAGAAACAAATCTTCCTGATGGCATCCCAAATTAAACAGGATATACAACAAAAGGGAAAAAAATATGGCATCAAACTACATAGGCAATTAAGAGGGCTAATTAGGTCAAACAAAGCCAACTTTTAGGTTAAGATAGCCTCCCAGGTGAAAGGTAACCATAAGGCCTTCTTCAGCTGTGTCAGAAACCTCAAGGACAGCATATAGCAATGTGCTGAACTGGTGGTTAATGGTGCCACATTCACCAAGCCTGGTGATATAGCAAACGTGTTAGCAGACAAATTCATTTCCAAATTTAGTCCCCTCTCATCCCCAACCATCCCCCAAGAAATACCTTCAAACATAACCCCTCCAACGATAACTAGGGAGCAAGTACTGGCTGCATTCATTAAAGCCATGAACACAGCCTCAGTGGGCCCAGATAACATCCTGGAATGCCTTCTGAACAGTTAAAAATGCAACTTATCAGGACCCCCAGAGTCACTTTTTAACTACAATCTTAAAACAAGCTTTGTGCCACAAGAGTGGAGGAATGCAACAGTCATTCCCCTTCATAAGGGAGGACCTTCAACAGATCCTGGAAACTGCAGACCCATTAGACTGACTAGTCTTATTTGCAAAGCCATGGAAAGAAGTATGATGGAAATTATCACCAAGGACATAGGAAACCTCCAGACACTGGATCCATCCCAGTCTGGCATTGTCAGTGGAAGGCCATGCTTACTAAACCTGGTGGACTTCTTTGAAAAGGGTCATTAAGGCAATAAGGGGGAGTCATGCATACTGCCTACCTAGATCTGGCTAAACTGTTTGCTACAATACGCCACTTGGGCATTGTTAAAAAACAAATGGAACTAGGTGTAAATCCCTTTATAACAGACTGGATAGCAAGCTGGCTGATGGATAGGACCAAGAGGTTAGGATCCGTGAAGCCACCTACACAAAGAGGCCAGTCATCAGTAGAGTCCCTCAGGGCTCTGTGCCATTTCACCATTTCATCTCCTCTTTGGCATCTACTTCTTGGAGGTCAAAGTCAATGTCAAAGGCTGACCAGGTTCACAGATGATTGCAAACTGGGAGCAGTCATCAAATCCCCCAAGACAAGAACATTCTTTATGAAGGTCTAACACAGACAAATGCTTGGTGCCAAAATCATGGCTTAAAACTCAATGCTAAAAATGCATTATAGTACCTTTTGGAAAGTCAGCCACCCCAGGTAATTATGTCATCAATAAAACACCCCTAAAAGTTGAGTCACTAGTCAGGGAACTGGGAACTTGTGTAGGTAGTAACTTACCCTTTGGTCAACAGTGTCCAAGGTAGTAAGAAAATCCTTCACTGTTGCTAAACTTATAAGGAAGGCCATGGCATCTAGGTTCAGAGAGGTCATCGCATCACTGTACTCATTCCTTATCAGACCCATCTTAAGTTTAATGCCCTCTTTGGTATGTACCTGATCAGACACATGTAGCAAGTGAGATGTCCACAAAGGTTCCTTACAAAAAGAATACAGGGAGTAAACAAAATGGCCTTTGCTGATCGTGTGAAAGCCCTATTTCTTTACTCTGTTTCATATAAACTACTGAGAAGTGATCTTTGCTTGGCATATAAGGCATCCGTGGACCATGCTCTGATGAACCTTTTGCTCATCTGCAAAAGAAACAGTATCTGAACTACTAGATCAAAAGTCCTAAATTTTGTTTGCAACATAAATTGGACATGTTGGAGAGACAGATATGTTTCCCAGACAATTTCCATTCTCTGAAACAGGCTCCCCATCCATTTGAGGCAGAATTCTTCCCAAACCCTATTTAAGTGCAACTTAGACCAATAGGGTAATTGAAAATGTGCCCCTGTTCTGATGCATATGTCTCTGATGGACAGAGGTAGTCAGTAAATTACCCCTATACACATAAAATTAGTGGATCACATTTAGGTTGCAGGCTAGGCTTATAAGGGCTCTAGTGGTCCTTGGCTTAGTGTAAACTGCTGAACCTCTGAAGAGTTTGATTCTCACATGGAGTAATTGGCTAGGATGAAAAGGGCCCACAAGGGCAGTTAGCCTAGTACTAGTCTATGAACCTATGAACATATGAACCTATGAACCTATGAACCTGTGGTTAGTGTCTGTCTGAGTCTGGATCATAGCCCTGCACATGTGCTGATTGATTCTAAGGATAATGCCTAGGCTATGGATTTTTCAGGAGCCATAGTGCTAATGATTAATAATCAGGCAGTGCAGTGGTGCAGCTGTTAGCATTGTCACCTCACAGCAAAAGGTTCTCCAGTTCGATTCTCGGCTGGGGTGCCTTCTGTGCAGAGTCTGCATATCCTCCCTGCATTTTCCTGGGTTTCCTCTGGGTGCTCTGGCTTCCTCCCACATTCCAAAAGACATGTGCCTGGAGCATTTCTCCCTGGATGTCCACTACAAATGGACTGTGTCCCAGTCAGACTTTCCCAGTAAACAAATGTTAAATAAATAACTAAATAAATGATAATCTCTATGCCTTTCTTCATTGCTGTGTATGCACCTCAGAGGACCTCTGATAATGTGGGTCTATATTACATAGACGAATGCTTAAATGTTCGAATCTCTAAAGGTCGACATTTAGAGATCGAACAGTTAAATGTTCGAATATGTAATAAAACAAAAAACAATGAAAGGGTTTTAGCAGGGGGGCAAGCCCCCCTGCACCCCCACACCCTCCGCTACTTAAATATACCAACTACGAGATCGCACTTCAGTGCACTACAGTGCGGAATTTCAGAAATGGGAAATTTCCCATTCCCTACACTGTAGCACGATCTTGGAGTTGGTATATTTAAGTAGTGGGGTGTGCAGGGGGGCTTGCCCCCCTGCTTACACCCTTTAGTTTTTTTTTTAATTTTTAAAAATATTCAAACATTTAAATGTTCGATCTCTAAAGGTCGACCTTTAGAGATTCGAACATTTAAGCGTCCGTCTGTCTAATATAGACCCGATACTGTCTGTGGTGCTGCTGACTGTAACATGGGTTGGACTGATGTAGACACAGGTGATGCTGGAAATTTATAATGGACAGTCCCCTCAGCTGTTGATAATGGAGTTTGCCATCCACTATTAACATTGCTGAAAGTGTCTCAGTATCCACAGACTCTGTCATTTATAGTGCTAATGTCATCACCCTCCAGAGACCAGATACAATTTGGCATGTGCTGACCTACTGCTCTGGATCCTCTACCAGTGGAGTCTATGAATGCATACAGATAATACCTGTGGCATTGCCAGTAGGCATTTTTGATTCCCACCATCATGTAGCATACAAAGTGCTATTTGCCAATACTATACATTGCTTGTGGGCACATATATAGTTTGTAGGACAGGTTGTCTGTCTTGCAGCCCTGGTGTCCCCAGCTGATTTAAATGCAGATGTGTATGTCTGAGGATAACTTACAGAGATGCTATTCAATGTACTTCAGGAATGGCATGTGCCATTACTCAACTGGGATATCCCCTACTGGCACTTGGACCATTGCCACCAGCCAAGCTCCCATATCCAATGTACTACCAGGGATGAGGATTCTCTCACTTATGCTGCTGAGGGATACTATGAATTCCTCCACATCTGTCGGACACCTCTGTGTTGGTGATCCACCTCAGTGGTCAATCTTTCCCTGATAATTACTTGTGTGGAAGTCTTGGAAAGCAGCATCATATCAGTTACCTCGCAATGCAACTGTTGCATTATCCGATTGTGATTATCTGCTGCACTTATGTCCTGCACTATTTTCTGTCACAGCTGGGCCCAGAAGGCCTTGTCTGTTTTACCTTGTCAAAGAAATGCCTGCCATGTGTGAATAGGGCTTATAGTAGCACCTTTACTTCTGCTGTTGCTGTTCCTTTTGCCCCATGCTATAACAGGTACACCTGTGAGTACACATGTGGATCGCTGAAGGTAGATATGACAGCCCCTGCCAGCCAACACCTTTCTTCAAACTGTCCACATCACCCTTATGGTAATCATGGGTCTATATCACTTCATCAAAATCTCAATTTAGTGAATCCCTATTAATCAAGCCCAATTGAGTGCAAGCTCATTTCAATGAAGGATCGTTTCAGCGAACTTTCACACAGGTAAAGAAACTAGCCAGTCAGCTACCAACCGTACAAAAAAATACAAAATCTTAAACTCAGCTAAGTGGGGGGCTTTGCCCTCACACCCCCCAACTAAATATACCAACTCTAAGTTTGTACTACAGTGGGGAAAAGGGCATATTCCCGATGATGGCTGACTAGTTTCTTTCCCTGTGTGAAAGTTCGCTGAAACAATCATTCGTTGAAGTGAGCTTTTGCTCAATTGTGTTAGATGAATATGGATTCTCTAAACTGAGGTTTTTGATGAAGTGAAATAGACCCGTTAATCACAGCTCTGTAATAACTATTCTGATGCTGTGTTATAAAATAATGACATCAAATAAATTAATCCTAGTAATGTAACACATTGCATTAGGAAGGTTGCATATACATCTAAATACTATGTCTGGAAAATAATGTATGACAACTGCCATTTAGTTTATTCTGTGTCTTAACAGGTCGAACACTCACCTTTGAAACTGGAAGATCAAAAGGCTGTAGGTTCTATTTCCACCCCATGTACTTGGATTAATTTTCCATTACTAACACTGTAGTACAGTAAATCATGAAGTTCTTTCCTTCAGGTGCGACTTTAGATTGATGTCTCATCTGCCTGATTTGATGGTAGATCAGTTGGGTGTGAAAGATTCAGTGGTGTCTATCAAAAAGGTAGGGGTACTTTATTAACATATCCGCATGCACACAGACATACTTACATATTTAGATAATTCATCTCAAATCAAGTTCATTTTTCAGTATACTGTTTCATTTTGTTTTCATTCTTCCCTCACATTTTTCCCCAGTCATCTTTTCTACTTAAATAATATCTAAGCAATTTCCCATGTTATTAAATAACAAATCATCACATCTGTCTTTCCATATAATCCAGACAGGAGAAAAATGAAATCTAGCTGTCCTGTGATGTGCCTGTCTGCCACATCATATACTAAATATATGAATTCATGGCAGGTTTCATATCATAATTCCCTAGGTATTTTTGTATAGCTGTGGGACATAAATATTTTATTTTTTAACACTGCAAAATAAATGTTAACTAGTTTCTTTATGACCATGTAAATTACATAATGTTGCCACCATTTTTGTACATAATTGGCCCTTTAGCAGGCATCTTATTTAACATTATGCTCTATAACAATTTCTGATTTTTGTCTATTTCATTAAATCTAATTTTCTTTTGAACAATAATTTGACATTCATCCAAACTCAATCCTGCCATGGGTCAGCAATATAAAATGTGCCCATAACGTTTTCATGCAACTTTTTTCTCTGATCAGTTTACTCTACATTATATTTTCATTGTAATAGTTTGCTTTGGCACTCTCATATTTCTGATTTATTCTTTATGAAAACTCTTTCTTTTTTGCTCTAATATTTCACCACCTTCAATATATCTGCAAAGCTGCTAATTAAATCACTGGCTGTATTAATCCCAGCCTACCCTTTTCTATTTTATTATATAATATACCTCTTTTAACAGGATACAACCTTGATCTCCAAATTGTACAGAAAAATAGCTAGAGTGCTTTCTCGCTTTCTCTTTTGATGTACACAATATATATATATATATATATATATATATATATATATATATATATATATATATATATATATATATATATATATATATATTAATTACGACTATAAACACCAATTGCAACCAAGAAACTGAAGAAAAAAATGATCCGAATTCACCACACAAAACTACTTTATTATTCCAAACAGTATTGAGCGCTTTCATCTCATCATAAGAGACTTCATCAGAATACAAAACACAACACTTCTTGACCAATATAAATACCTTACCCAAATTGACATCATAATTGATGAACCAACCAAAGGTTAAAATAAACATAAATCAAATCTGCACAGGAAGTTGAACCAAAATAATGCTTTGCACAGTTAGATAAAATCATAATAAAAACATGTTCAAAAACAATTATTTTAAAATACATACATATATTATAAATGAATATATATATATATATATATATATATATATATGTATATATATATATATATATATATATATATATATATATATATATATATATATATATATATATATATATATATATATATTATATATATATATATATATATATATAAAATATATATATTTAAAAAATACTAATATACACCTTTAAATATTATTTGCTCTTTCATTAAGAACAGGGGAAATAGAAATAGCATCATTTAATCCAGGGGGGGGACATTGCAGCTAATCTAATCTGCCATTCTGTCTCTTTCTTCTTCAAAATATTCTTCCAGTCCCCTCCCCTATGATCTTCCTTGATGCTGTCTAATATTCCAAATGTGAATTTTCTAAAATCAACACAATCTAGTGAATGTTTGTATAGAGCGTTACTACATTTCTTATTTTTTATATCATTCAAGTGCTCATGAACACTGTTTTCCCCACATAGAAATATGAACAAGTCATACATACTGCCAGGTACACCACTTTACTTGTAAAGCAGTTTCCTCTTTTAAAGTTTATCTGACTTTTCAAACAGTTATTTAAAACCATGGAGACAGACTTAGTTATATAGGAACACTGACTACAAGCACCACATGCCTTGGTGCCATTATCTATTTCCTTGCTTTTGTCCAGTTTCTGCTCAAAAAGTTTTTTAAAATTGGCCCCAGTTTTGTTAAATCTATGCTCATCTCCTATTTTACCAAGAATTTCCTTATTTGTTTTAAAAATATTCCAATTTACTTGTACGGCTTTCTTTATTTTATGAGTCAAATGATTAAACTGTAAAACACAAGCCTTCTCGTGAATTTTATGTGCTTCCTGTGGGGTACCGATGTTAAAACCCTTATCTAAACCCTTTCCTAAAAGAGGTTTATATTGGGTTCCCCATTTTTCGTATACATCTTGAATAATCTCATCTACCTACACTCGGGGATAGCCTCATTCCTGGAACATAATAGAAATTTTCTGTAATTCCAACCTAACATTTTCAAAATGGGATGTCATTCATGCCACTCTTATTGCTTGTCCCTTTACAATACTACTTTTTTGCATATAGGGCTGGTTGTATTAAAGTATAAATATGCATTATAGAAAGTTTCCTTTCTGTACACTCTGGATCTAAACCCGTCTTGTCCGTGTGATATATAAGTATCCAAATAATTAATACCCACCTTATCAAACTTAAATGTGAATTTTAAAAATTTTGTGGTATCATTCAAATATTGAATACATTCTTCTATTTCATCACTCACACCATGCCACAGAATAAAAATATCATCCAAAAAATGCTAATACAACTTTATTTTATTCCAATGAGGGCAGTTTAACACAAAAGCTTTTTTCCACCACAAAAGGACAAGATTCACATAGTCTGGGGCACAAGCTGCTCCCATTGCTACTATCTAGATATCCTTATAGTACTCACCTTCAAAAAATATATAATTGTTATCTAAAATTATACTCATGAATTCACAAATAAGATTAACTTGATCATGACTTAAATTGGAGAACTGGAACAATGTTTCCTCAAATAAGGCAAGACCACTGTCCTTAGGAATCACTGTAAAAAGATCTTTAACATCTATGGTTAAAAAGATCAAATTTTTCGCCCATATTTCCATAGTCAGCAAACCCAAAAATTCCTAGGATTCCTTTACCAAATGTGACATTTTCCCTATAATATGCTGCACACAAGAATCCTTATATGCAGCAAGAGGATGAGTCTTAGAACCTCAGCCAGAAACTATCGGCCTAAATTGTGGTCTGATTACATTTTTATGGATCTTGTGTATACTGAAAATTACAGGGATAACTGAATCTTTGCTATATAAAAAATTATATAAATTAGAATCTATCTTTCCATCCAATAAATATTCCTTTAAACAAGAATCAATTCTAGAATAGGAAGTATTAATCTGATTTTTGGATACCCCTACATATGCAGCCTCATCAAATAACAATTATTGCATCTCATTAACATGCTTTATATAAAACCACCCCTCCCCTTTATCCAGGGTCATGATATGTACAGCGTTATCCCTCCTTAATGTCATTAACAATTCATAACATAACATAAGGGGTGGCGTAAGCCACAAAACTTTGGGCTAGGCTTATAAATGCCTTAGGGCAGATAGCCTAGTATAAACCTATGAACCTATGAACCATATTCACCCATAGTTAAATTCCAAGGCACCTTATAGTTGTTCATATGAATCTTATATATATCCTCAAGGACTAACTTTTCAAAGGTGTTCACTAAGGGGTGTAATGGAGGATTAAAAGTACTTTTTTTTTGGAATAGGAATCTGTACCCTATGGTCCTCTTTGTTATGGCTTTCTGAATCCCCATAAAAATATCAAGATTTAGCTTCCTAGTATATAACTTTAAGGCCATAATATCATCAACTAAATCTCCTTTCTTTTGTGGAATGAATTTTATACCCTTTGAAAATGAATGAAAATATTCTTCTGTAATTAATCTATCCGTATAATTATAAATAGTGAATCCATTCCAAGAATTAATCACATTATGTTTGAAACCATTTAATTCCTGTGTTTGTTCTCATTCTGAAAATGATTCTTCCTCTGGGGTTGTGGATAATAACTCCTGTTGTATTCAACTCTTTCTGTCTATCTCTGGGCCAGTCTCTCTGAGCATCTTACCATATGAAAATTCTGTCTGTCATCACTCGATGGTTCAACATTCACATTATACTCATTGTTCCCTGCAACTACCTCACTATAAGTTAACTGTTTGGGTTCCCCCATTTCTTTGAAAGGTCTACCCTTCAATTGAGTTGTAGAGTAGACCTGCTTATTTTGATATTGTTTCAAATCTCTATCTAATTTATGCTTTTTCTTATAAAAAATATTATTGCATCTTCTTTCCACCTTCTCTAATATTTTAAAATATAATCCACTATATTGTGGAAGCAACAAATCTTCTCTGATTTTTACATCCAAAGTGTCAACTTCCTGTGCTACAACATCACTTTGCTTTTCGTAGTGAAATACAGTCTTTCTAAGTAACCCCATACCAACTTCATCAAAAAATTCAACAAATTCATTAATAACATCATCATTGTAAAAAATTCCAAAAGGAAATTTATATATTCTCAGTCCCTGAGGAATATTAAAGACAAGCATTCATTCAAGTATGCAATGTCCATTTGTAAAGTTTTTAACTTGAATAGTCTCTTTTCAAAGAAAAATAAATAAATCTTTCAGGGAAGGAAATACAGTCCCTTGATTATATATATGTATATTTTATATATATATATATATATATATATATATATATATATATATATATATATTTACACATACTAAATATTTTAGCTCCCCGTTAAAAAAATAGAATTAATTAAGTGCACATTTTCCTAAAATACATTCTAAAACTTTTCCACAATTTATTAGTTGTAATCATAATTTCATGCAATATCTCATCACATTGTCTATTCATCAAAAAGTCACAGGTTGATAGGTTGCTACTTGGCAATAGTCTAGTTAAGCCTTTTTGAGCCTAGTCATTGCAATCCCTATGGTATACTCAACTAGTTTCTCCCTCTGACCATAAGGCCTGGTGTAAATTTACAGTTTCACATCCATTTGTTTAAGTTAAGTCTGAATATACTACGGGGCTTGCTTTGCTTTACAGAAAGTGGCAATCTGTTCTAATGGTGGGAAATTTTTGGGGGAAAATATCTGACATACCAACAAGTCCTATTTATGTTGCAATATAGATCCCTTGATCTTGTATTTGTGTTAGTACTAGTTTTACAGATATGTAGTAGACTGGGTTGTTTACAGCTTTATAGGCCAGGCATAGATCATCCTGTAGGAGTCTGCAGAGTACAGAAAACAGACACAGGGCTTTTAGTCACTCTGACTAACTTACAGAACTCACAGCTGGGATGATTTTAAGAACTGATGTTTTTTTCATGCTGGAGTAGGTGATTGGATAGGTACCTAGTGAAGGTGAATTTTATTCTAGCATGGACCTGATAAAGGAAGAGTAAAGGGGAATGATGAACTCTTTTGACCAAGAGGATATGGGTGAGGTACAAAGCCTTCTGAATTACAGTACGTGTGGTTGTGAAAGGAGAGTTCATTATCCATGAAGGTGCCTAGGTCTCTAATGACAGTATCTTTTTAACGGAGGTGTCATTTGAATAACAGGGGTGTGAGAGTTCCTGTTTCCCAAACTGTGCAATGCTACATTTTTTGGCATTCAGCTTTAGACTATGATCCTAGTACCATGAATATGTTTAAGGTGGCCTTCTTGCAGGATATAAGTGTCTTTAAGGGAGTTGAAAATGGCTTCATGACTTGTAGTCAAACATGAACATGGTCATCTAGAGACCTTTAATGTCAGATTTGAAACTGAATTTGGTAGATACCAAATAGAAGTGGTCCCAAAACGGAGTGCTGGAGAACACCACTGGTTACAAGTATCTTGGAGGACAGCATGTCATTAACTGCAATTGAATGGTGTATATCAGTGAGCCAGTTGACAATCAAATAAATTACACAGTGATTTGTATTTAGTTTGACTAGTTTGTCAATGATGCCAGAGTGAGTTATAGTGTTAAAAGCCTTAGCTAAATAGAGATAAATTGTGGGCTTGGTGTTACCCTCATCTACTGCTTTAGTGACTTCATCAAAGAAATCAACTATGTTTAATAGACTTGATCTATCTTTTACAAATCCTGATTGGCTTGAGTCTAGTGATTGTAGGTTCCATATGTCCTTGTTTATGGGGTCTATTATGATGTGTTTTATCATCTTACAAATGAAGCTGGTGATGTTGATAGTTCTGTAGTTGCCAAGATTCATGCTGGGGGCTCCCTTGTGTATAGAAGCTACTGCAGCAGTTCTCCAGCATTCTGGTACATATCCAGAGGAGATACTGTGGTTGAATACATTAAGAAGGTGTTTTGATAGGGGGGAGACAATCCAGTATTTTCTCTTAACTCACAGAGCTTGTATGTTTGGTCTTGTAGAGACCCTTTAGTATCTGTTTGGATGTAATAATGGGGGTGGGGTTATGAACTGCATAGTGTGCACTAGGAAGTTTGGAGGTGAGAGAAGGGGGAAATTGGAGTTGAATTTATCTGCAAGGATACCAGATATATCCTCATGTTTGAGTGCATGATACCATTATAAGCTTTGTGCAATTCTAGGTGTTTTTTATGAGGATTTTCACATGATTAGAGAAGGTCTTATGGTTATCCCTTGCTGCTGTAACAATATTTAGTTTATAATTAGCTCAGTAGGATTTATGTTTGTTCTTGAGGTTTTTGTTAACCCTTATGAGATTGATTTTAACACCTTGAGTTTTTGTTCTGTTCTTTAGGGCAACAAACATTTTCTCATTTACTGCAGAGTTTGTTTATAATGCAGTTCCTCTAGATGGTGTTCATTCTAAACTTGGCATTTTATTTTTCTTTTATAGGGACATGATTCTCTATGTAAGAGTTGAGATGGGAGTAGATGTTAGATATATAAAGTGACATTTACTCTAAGGTCATTTAGGGGTGGGGGACTGTTGGGCCATTTCACGTCCTCACTGAGCACAAGGAGATAGACCTTGGAAAAGTCTATTAATGTGGTTGGGTTAGTTGTTGACCTGTATTTAGACTGTGTGAATAACATAGCAGACTAATCTGATTTGACCAGTAAGACTATAGCAATGGGTAAAGAGTAGCCAGGTGCTGTGTTTGTGAGGAAAAGATCAAGTATGTTTATGTACCTAGTGGGACAGGGTAGTATTTGATTGAGGGACTTTAGAAAGGTAAAGTCAAAGAAGCACTTTACACATTTATTTATAGAGGAGCAGATGTGCTAATGTAAGTAGGGTAGTTAAAATCTCTTGCAAAGATGGCATTCCCATTTATGGAGAGGAATTTTAGCTTAATAAGATATGTTTTATGATCTACAGCTGCCATAGAAGGGGTTTCATAGCTGACCAGGATCTAGTCCAAGATATTGTTTACAGATTCTGAGATATGAAGGAGATCAAAGTCAGCATCCTGGTATATTAGCCTAGAGGAGATGTTTTTTCCAGATAAAGACAGGCGTGCCACCAACAGCATTATCTGCACTCATAGTCATAAATGAGCATTAGCAGAGAAACCAGGTAAGAATGGAGTGTTGTCATCATTCTGGAATCAGGTTTCAGTGATTACATAAACACCCAGATTTATAGAGTAGGAAGGTGCCTAGACAGGGCTTTTTTTATTTGGGCTCCTAGTACTGAATAGAGCCACACTGATAATTACTAGACCGAAGTTTGTATTTACTAGCTTGGTAGCCTGAGGAGACTGACATTGCTAAGTCAATCATCGTTTGCTTATCATGTGTCATTACTGATGATGGTAAGATACTGCCCAAGACTAGTTTTTTTCAGCATTAAAAACATACTTAGAGAGCTCTGTCTTACCCCTCTTCATCCATTCCAAGGGGATGCATCTCAAGCCATTTGCAACCACAGACATTGACCATGTCATATTCATATGTAGGGTAAAGGGACATGAATGAACTGGTGATGTGCCAATTTCAAACATCTGAGCATAACAAATTCTTACCCTGTCATTGATCAGCCTTGGGAGTAGTACATCAGTGTGTTAAAATATGGAGTCACCAATTGCAGTTTAATAAACCTTATGCCTAAAACTTGTATTCCTGACTGAGAAAAGAAAAATACTCATCTCCAGTCTTTACCTCTTTTCCTAGCTATTTACGTTTTTTCTTTATCCAGTTTTAATCCTGCAAATTTTTAATACATTTTCTAATTCCCTGATCACTTCTATTATCCACAACTTATTCTTAGCTAAT
The DNA here is from genome assembly GCF_019279795.1 of Protopterus annectens. Taxonomy (NCBI): domain Eukaryota; kingdom Metazoa; phylum Chordata; order Ceratodontiformes; family Protopteridae; genus Protopterus; species Protopterus annectens. The sequence continues at coordinate 1,229,907,489 of NC_056729.1, read as the reverse complement.
ATAAGCATGTCATCTGTATATGACATGATCATAACATGAGTGTAAAATTATGACTGGCCTCTATTCCCATTTGAACATGTCTAAGCGCCATACAACATCAAGCTGATACAGTGCTCATTACATAAAATAAGACATTTTTTATGGGATATCCATGCTTCACTCCATTCCTTTATTAAATATCACCATGTAACCCCATACTTTTTAACACCTTCACAATACTTTTTTAAAATAGTGATTTTAGGAATGTGGTAATTTTTCCATTTAATAGGTTCTTAGGTTGTTACTAGACTAACAACTATTAGGGCCATTACAAGCAACGTTGTGCACCCCAAACAGTTTGGATCCTGAATATCATGGCCATCTATATCAGGGGTGGGAGCATGTTATTAGGGAGGTAACTAAGGATTTTAGGAGGGGTGTTAGTTAGGATAATACTTTTCTTATTGATGGCCTCTGTCCATAAGCGACATGGGGCCAAACCAGGGGTAGATTTCCTATTTCCTATTCAGTTGTCAAGGTTTTGCTTGAATAGGGTCAGGGATAAACTTTGTTTTACATGGATGGGGAGCCTATTCTACATTGTGTGGATCCTTTGGGACACATAACTGTCTCTCCAGCATGTCTTGCTTATGTCACAGGCAAAGTTTAGATCCCTGGAGCTAATGTTTCTGGTACTGTTTGTTTTGCACATGTGCAAGAGATTCATCATGGCTGGGCCTGAGGAAGCCCTGTAAGCAATGCAAAGATCTACCCTTACCAGTCTATAGGAGACTAAATACAGAAACAAAACCTTTACGCAATCAGTGAAGGACAAGGTATTCATGCCCTGAATTCTCCTGGTGAGACTCCTTTGTGGGCATTCCAGCTGTTGTAAATATCTGATTAGAAACATGCCATTGGTGGCATTGTATTCAATGATAGGTCTAATAAGGGCTGAGTAGAGTGATACTATAAGATCCTTGGACTTGGATGACATATTCTCACCTAAAGTTGGGTGACATAGAATGATTTTCTTATTATCTTAGCTGCGAATTGGTTGAAGGCCAGATTGCTGTCTATAGATATATATATATATATGTATATATATATATATATATATATATATATATATATATATATATATGTGTGTGTGTGTATATTCCTAGATCCCTTACTACTGGGTCGACTCTGAGAGGCATTTTGTCACTGCAATAATTAACTTGGGTTGACAGTTTCCCAAAGGGCATTATAATACATTTTTGGCATTGAGTTTTTGGCTATGGCTTTGGCACTATTCATTTGTCTGTGTCAAACCCCCTTTCTAAAATGTTGGTGACTTGGGGGGATTTATAAAAGCTCCCAGTTTACAGTTATCTGCAAACTTGGTGAGTCACTGGCCTTGAAGGTTAGCCTTGATTTCTGAGAAGTGCCAAATAGGAGTAAACCCAGCATAGAGCCCTGGAGTACTCCACTGGTGACCAGTCTTTTGGTGGAGTTGGTCTCACCACTCCTGACTTCTTGGATTCGGTCTATGAGTCAGATGGTAATCCAGTGAGTTATTCAGAGATTTACACCTAGCTCAGAGAGCTTGTCAACAGTATCTGAGTGGGGTATTGTACTGAATTCCTTAGCCAGGTCAAGATATGCAGTATGCCCTGTTTTACCCTCATCCATGCCTTGGTGACCCTATCTAAAAAGTCTAGCAGGTTAAGTATGCATAACATTCCCTTAACAAAGCCAGATTTTGATGGTTCAGTGTCTGTAGGTTGCTAATGCCCTTGTTTACCATTTCCATGATAATTCTTTCCATGGCTTTGCATATTAGACTTGGTAGACTCATGGGCATGTAGTTCACTGGGTTGGTTTATGGTCCACTGTTGTGGAGGGGAATGACTGTTGCAGTCCTCCATTTACTTGGAATGTAGTCTGTTTCAAAGCTGTAGTTGAAGAGTCCCTCAAGTGATTCTGATTGGTCATGTTTTAGAGTGTTCAGGAGGCAACCAGGGATGTTGTCTGGACCCATGGAGGTGGTGTTTTTCTTAGCTTTAATGAGTACTGCCAGCATGGTCCTTGCTGATAGATGTGGGAAGTATGTTGGAGAGGATTTCACCTGGTGAGGCTGGGGTAATGGGTGGTGAAGTTTGATCTGAATTTATCAGCCAATAGATTGTTATGCCACCCTGATCGGTGAAAGTGGTATCATTCAGCACCAGTTTAGCATATTGTTGTGTGTTACCGCTAAGATTCCGGCCATAGATGAAGAAGGCCTTGTGACTGTCCTTAGCCTGTGAAGCTATCTTAACCTCATAGTTATTAAATTTACCATATTCTTTTATTATAATTCACATTTGGGCATGACACACATTATCATACACCTTCTCAAATTCACATATCAACTTTTACAATGCTTTCCATTATTCTTTAACAAATAACATATATATTTTAATTTTAATCCCAAGATAACCTTCCCTTTAACTTTTGCAAACCTCAGTTGCAAAATTGTCATAATGATTTTATACTCTCCATTGCACATTGTAATTGGTCCCCAATTTTTCATCTTCTTTTTGCATTTTTCCACATAAATCATATATAACCTCTTTGCACATATTTTTCTTTTTTAATCTTGTATCCAACTACCAATTTAATACCTAAAAAAAAAAATATTTTTTCTCTTTTCTCATTTTTTCTCCTCTATTTGTCTATAAAATAGGTTGTTTCTCCTGTCCATACCTGGCATTGATGGAAAGTTTACATTTTTTAACTCATTCACTACAATGGAGCTCAGGAAGTTTGCACTGTAACTTCCAATGGGCGGAGCCTAAGCCTTTTGACAGAATCAAATTATGTCCTCACATTTCAAACAAATGCTCATATCTCTGGAATTATAGGGTTATGAAAGAAGTATAAATGGCAAACCCTTCAGCACAAACTATTTTTATAGTGGTAGTATTCTTTAGGTTCTAGGTATTAAACTGAATTTTATAAGTCACAGTAAACTCTCATAACTATTATGTTTGTAATAGTTTGTAAACAGCTTACAATATCTCAGCAAGCTCTGAAGTTACACACATAATCTCACCAGCATTATATTCATCTAGCTGAGAGCTTTCATATGAGGCTAAGGAGTTCTGCCTGTGTTACTTGGTTGTTGAGATATTTAGAAAAATGTGAAAATTATACGTATATAAATTAATATCATAGACAGAGGCCAAATATTAAAGCAGTTGAGTTTGCCATTGTGTAAGCTTTCAGAGGAAATCTTTTAAAACCTTGTACATAGCATAGTTTTAGAATTACTGATGCAAATATGAACAAGCAATATTTGATGCCTAGAGATATCAGTAGGAGTTAATTGCAGATGCACCTGGAGGCATCACTCAGATGTAATGAGTTAATACATTATTCAGTTCTTGTATAGTAACCCTATTTTCTAACTCAACCTCATCATCTGCATCTCATTTCATAACATCCTAATGACAATAACTCACCCACAAAGACTTATAGCATATCTCATTTACATATTCTGCCACCACATTCATAATATCACATCTATCCCTTCTTTATTTATTAATACATTGATATTCCTTTCTTTTTACACATTTTTCCAATAGAGTTGTTACCTCTTTTTCCTTCTAACATACCTTTCCTCTGAGTTACATTTTCCATGTTGCCTTGATTTCATACACTTCTCTGTTTAGTGCTATTATTCTCCAAAAGGCCTACTTTTCTTTTTCTCATACCGTTCTTCATCATCTCCCAAGTATACTTTTTTATTGGCACTTAAAAGCTAAGCACCATGCTGTCCAATTAGTATAAAATTGTTCCATATTTTTATGATCATCCCATAATATTTTTTGTTGTTTCATAAAAATGCCATATAGTCTTTTAATTATTTTCCCTTCATTAATAACTTGTATGTTCTTATCAAAAATCTCCAACTTAGCCACAGGAGCTGAAAATTTAACTGCCCTTTTCCTGCACTAAGTCTTTTAGTATATAAAAAAAAATAAAAAAAAAATAAAATAACCAAACTGAGTCTTAGACATTACCTCTCACATACATAAATCATATTTCTTTTCCCAGCATTAATTTTTCATACCTTATTATTTTGCTACATTTTAACATAATGAAGTAAATTCTTTCCACTTTTTGCACATTACAGTTACAAATGTGTGTTAAGGTTATATTCTTATTAATTAACACATACTGCTTGATATCCTCAAATAATTCTGCCATATCCTTTACATTTGTCTAAGTATATAACACTGTAACTTTATACAGCATATCAACCCTAAATGTTCACAGAACCTAATGACCCCACAACAACTTATATTAAGATCTTCCACTAGTGGCCTTTACATAGTGTAAGAAGTTTCTGATATCCCCCCAATTCATCATCTTGCAATGGTCAATTATATGCACAGAGCCTACAGTATTTATAACTTCAGTATTCTCCCAACGCTGCATTTTATTTTATTTTTTTGTCTATTTAATTGTTTCATTGAATATTGTGGTCTGTGTCTCTCTGTAGTTATTTATTTTTCTATTTAATTGTTTCATAGAATACTGTGGTCTCTCTCTGTCTCTGCAGTTAGTGGGGTCTATTGTGCTTCACTTTACTGATATTCAGTGTTAAACTCTTAGTTTAGAGGGTTTCTCTGTATTTATAAGTGTTAGTCACATATCTTTGAATTTATTACTGCTCAATATCTGAGTTGTTTGGCTTCTGCTACATACCTACAATCAGCTGCATTACTAGCTGAGTTAAGTACAAACTTGCAGTGTTAAAGATTGTACTGCATTTTATTTTTTTGTATATTTAATTGTTTCATTGAATATTGTGGTCTGTATTGCTCTGTAGTTATTTATTTTTCTAATTAATTGTTTCATAGAATACTGTGGTCTCTCTCTGTCTCTGCAGTTAGTTTCCCGCCCGCCCTCCCTGTTCTTGTTATGGCCTGTTCTTTTTCTGGTATTAATCTTGGTGGCTTTGGAACTGCTCGCCCCTCCTGTAAATTTGTGTTTGAACACTCCTCCTGGGTCTATCTCATTTGCTCACTCAACCGAGTACAGTGAGATCATACTTTGACTTCAGACACCCCTACCAGTCCCATCTGTTCAGCTCTGTCTCAGCTCTATTCCAGTCTAGTGTCACTAGTTCATTCTACCTAATACAGAGAGAACATTTGTGAACGGCAAGTCACTTAGGTTCTTAATTTTTAATTATCTTCTGTTTGTCCTTTCTCCCTTCCCATGTTCAAAAAAAAATTAAGCTTATTTCCTGCCTTTCTTGTAACTATTCTAGTCCAGATACAGATTTGCTGTAACCAGGACTGTTTGTAAGCTTCTGAGCCCCCAAAGCCTTTCTGTGTTGGAGTGAAGCCTTCTAGCTTATCAGTGGGAGTGGTAAGCACTAAGTAGCCTATCTACCACAAGAGTGGTTTCTGGTCCAGCAGCTGTAGTTTATTGGCCATTTGGGCAGTTTTTCTATCTCTTTCAACTTTCTAATTTAAAAGCCTGTGTTTGTGCTATTTTTCCACCCTTCCTGTAACTAGTCTAGTCCAGATACAGATTCGCTGTATCCAGAACTGTTTGTAAGCTTCTGAGCCCCCCCCCCACAAGCCTTTCTGTATTGGAGGGAAGCTTTCTAGCTTATCAGTGGGAGTGGTAAGCACTAGATAGCCTATTTACCACAAGAGTGGTTTCTGGCCCAGAAATTGTAGTTTATTGGCTGTTTGGCAGTTTTTCCTTCTCTTTCAACTTACTGCTTTAAAAGCCTGCATTTGTGCTTGTTTCTCATCTTTCCTGTAACTAGTCTAGTCCAGATCCAGATCTGCTGTATCCAGGACTGTGTGTGTAAGCTTCTGAGCCCCCACAAGCCTTTCTGTGTTGGAGGGAAACTTTCTAGCTTATCAGTGGGAGTGGTAAGCACTAGGTAGCCTATCTACCACAATTGTAGTTTATTGGCCATTTGAGCAGTTTTTCCATCTCTTTCAACCTTCTGGTTTAAAGGCCCATGTTTGTGCCTGTGTTAGAGAAAAATACTTTAAAAAGACCAAAAGCATAAGGTTCAGTTCAGGTAACTTTATTATTGCGCAAGGAGACAAAAAATGCAGTTACAGAGTTTGTCTGGCTAAATCAGGAAGTGTCACAGTTATTATACCTTTCTTTCAAGACATTGCCCACTACGACTGACGTAGCAGATCACCAGTTCACAATTCTGTTATTTTATAGATATTTCCCATACTTCTAGCTGACTCTTCAAAGTTTTGAAAAAGATTTGTCAGTAAACAGGATGGCCTTGATGACCACTGGTCAATTATAACTTTCTTACTATGTGATGTTACAAGTCTAGGTACTATGGCTAATTTAAGCACAATGCAAGTACAGATTTCTGAAGCGGTTTATTGTTCTTTATATCTAACTATCTTGCAGCTTGTGCACTTTTTCATCAACTCGAACAGAGCTTATTGTCTATAATGAATGGATCTACAGAAATTATTATTATTCTCCTTTTAATTTCCTGACCTAGCAGAAAATCACCTGCTTTCCAGTACATTTCCAAGGCATAAACATGTATTTTGCTGTGCTAGCAAACTAGGTCAGAGTGCATCTTGCAGTGTCAGAAAGCATAATTTCAGAAAAGCACATTTGCAGTCTCAAATAAAACTAATGCTGCATATAGAATAAAAATGTGTTAAATCTTCCTTTATTAAAATAAGCATTGCACACATATGTTAATACATATTTTTCTAACATTTCCCCCCTGTTAATACTTTTTATTCTATTTCAGAAGCATAAACAGTTTGTTTTCTTCTCCTAACCTCTTCCTTTGAGGATTTGCAGCTAAGAGAGTCATTCAGTTTAAACTTATGAAAGTGTTTACTTTTTCAACAGTTCTTCAATTTCAGTACTTTGATACAAAGTCTCAGAAACTGACATGTCTATAAAATCTTTGATTAATTTTTTCATGCAGGGAATTCCACAGAAAATGCATGCTCCTAACAATAGTAATCCTACACAAATGGCAATTAGGATGTTCATTAGGATGGAACCCCACCCCCCAAACAAATTCTGGAACAAGTCCGTCAGTGGGTTTGGGCCTGGCCTGGTTATGTCTGACACTTGTTGGATCACTTCCAAATGGTCATTAATTTTGTGCTTATTGTCAGGAATGAACGAACAGCACTCGTCTTTGATTAAAGCGCACGTACCACCTCTCGCCACTAGGGTGAAGTCAAGAGCCATGCGGTTTTGAAGCACCACAGTTCTCATTGCATTCAGTTCATCAGTCATTAATTCAAGAGCAGAAAAAGTTGCATTGCTCATGACCTTGAGAAGTTTGGATAGCTTTCTCAGTTCCCAAATTGATTTAACTGCACCATATGCAGGGGCTATGCCAGCCCAGGATATGATAGTGTCACTCAAGTCCATGTGTGCTAGATTGATTTTTGTCTTTCATGGAGTTATGGTTCCTCCAGCCTGCTACGATTTGTCCCACTGGATTTTCAGGTTTCTTGATTGGATTTTCAGGTTTCTTCGCGACATCTCTGACGTTTTGAATTCTATCATGAGGTAAAGCTGTAGTGTGTCGTATGGCCGGGACCAGGTAACCCAAAAAACAACTGCCGGACCAATTCTCAGGCAACCATTTGTATGCCTTTTTCCCACATATGAAATAACAGTTTTCTACCTTAGTATTGATATACACCTTCCCTGCATGAAACATTTTCTAATCTATAATAGTCAGTTGCTTTAAAAGAATAGGATTATGTTGTATATCACTGACAGTTTTATGTAAGGACTCAAAGTATGAGTCATAATCTGCATCACAAATTGTTTCTGTATTTTTAGCATTTTTAGGTTTAATATAACATTTATAAGAGATAGTAACATTACATCTACTCCAACCTACTTGAATGGTGTCATTCTTAAAAAAGCATACAATTCCTGTTTGTGTAACAGACAGAAATAATGCAATTTTGTCTCTAGATTTCACAGGTGTAGTCTCAAAAATCAAGTTTTCCCAGGTCTCATTGACCCCTAGGGGGACAGCAGCCATCAATAATCCCCCGTATGCTGTTGGTATAGCTGTGCAAATCCAACAATTTGAAACATTAAAAGTCTCAGCATACACATATTTAATTGCTTGGTAAGTGTTAAAGTTCGGATGCCAGTCTATAAATGTTGAATCACGTTTATTCAGTCTAGCTGGTGTGGCTGAAGAAAAGAAAGGCCACAGCAAAAGCCACAGCAAAAAGAACATTGTCACTAATGCAGTTATTAAGATGATTATGCAACACTGCTGAATATACTGCTGAAATCATTCAGTATTTCTATTGTCTCTAGGTCTTGTCATCATTTTTATTGCTGCTGTGTGTTAACAAGAGTTTTATCAAGTTCAAAGTTTTTGACTAGTTTACAGTGTGTCAAATGAATCCAAGATGATCGTTCCGCAATCTTGACTGCTGTGGGCGTGTTCAGCAGTACTTGATATGGACCTTCCCACTTTGGCGTCGTCCAATTCTTCTTTTTGATTGTCCTCACCCAGACCTAAGTGCCTGGGGCTACTGCTACTTCGGAGGTGTTAGTTTGGTCTTTATCTGAAACAGAATTAAACTGTAAAAGATGTTTGTTATTTAGCATATTCCTCATGTAGTCTGCAAGTGTCCAATCTGCTTCCTGGTCTGCAGGCATGAGAGGTTTCCACTGAGGTATATAATAAGCTCTTCTGAAAATCTTTTCGAAAGGTGTCAGTCCTTTTGCATTCGGAACAGTTCTCATGCTCAACAGTGCCAGGGGCAAACAGTACACCAAATTCTTCTGTGTTTCTGTTATAAGTTTCATAAGATTATTCTTTAAAACTCCATTGTGCCTTTCTACCAACCCTGCAGATTGAGGGTGATATGCACAGTGATGTTTCAAAGAAATCCCAAAATACTGACTTAGCTGTTGTATAGTTTGGTTAACGAAATGTGTACCATTGCCACTGTAGATCCTTTCCGGTATGCCAAATCTAGGAATAATCTCTTTAACTAGGGTCTTTGCAACAGTGGCTGCATCTGGTTTACTAGTCGGAAAGGCTTCCACCCATTTGGAGAACATATCCACAATGACAAGGCAGTACTTTTTGTTTTCACATTTGTTCAATTCTATGAAATCCATACAGATGGTATGAAACGGATACGGTGGTGTAGGGAAACTCCCTTGCTTGGGTTTTAATGCCCCTTGTGCATGATGTTTATTACAAGTGTGACATGACAGGCAAAATTCTTTAGTGTAGTTTGAAAACCCATACGTAATGAACACCCGATTCACTAACTGTACCATCCCCCCTGTTGAGACATGGCTCTGCCCATGGCTCACCAAAGCTGCATATCTAAATAAATTAGATGGTAATATTGGTTTTCCCTCTTTGGAGATGTACAGCCCTTCCTTGAGAATTGCTCCTTGTCTTTTCCATCTTTGTTTTTCAGACTGTGTAGTAAGTGTCTGCATTGTTTTCAACATTTCTAAGTCTAAAATCTCAGAAGGTTGTAATTCCTCGTTCAAAGGAAATGCGTCTGAGGCTGCTTGCTTTGCAGCTGTGTTACCTCTCGCATTGCCTTTTGAAATCCTATCTTGTTCTTTTGTATGAGCTATGCATTTACAAATAGCTACTTTATTAGGCAACTGAATAGAATCTAACAAATCTAAAATAAACTGTGCATGGTTAATCAGTTTGCCAGTAGATGTCACCATTCCTCGATTCTTCCACTGTTGTGCAAAAACATGTACAGTAGAAAAAGCATACTGGCTGTCTGTAAAAATGTTTACGCTTTTACCCTTTGCTAAGCTACATGCCCGTGTCAAGGCAATCAACTCTGCTGCTTGTGCAGATAAGTTATGTGGTAGTGGTTTCGCTTCTACAATCTCAGTGTCAGAAACTACTGCATAACCTGTTAGGTTCTGTCCTGTAGGACTCTTTTGCATGAGCCATCCACGTAATATGTCACCTCGGCATTATCCAAGGGAACATCCGTGAGGTCTTTTCTAGGCAGTGTCTTTTGCTGAATTACCTGCAGGCAGTTATGGGGTGTGCCATCCACAGGAGTTGGGAGCAAGGTAGACGGATTCAAAGTAGTGCATCGTTCAGTTGTCAGGTTGGCTCAGCAATATAGTCATACAAGAAAGATGCCTAGCAGGGGAAAGATATGCTATTTTTTCTTGCAGTAAAATGATTGCGACTGCATGAGGCACTCTCAATGTGAGAGGGAGGAATAACACTACTGAGGCCGAAGCCTGCACTGCCATTGCAGCTGCAACTACTGCTTGTACACAGTGGGGTAGAGACCTCGCCACTGGGTCCAGTTGTGATGAATAATAAGCAATGGGGCGTTGCTTGTCCCCATGCTGTTGAGTCAATACAGATGTCATATAACCTTGCTTGCAATCTACAGTTTGGAAAAAACGTTTGTGATAATTTGGTAATCCTTAAACTATTGATGATGCTATTAATTGTTTTAGCTTGCAGAAAGTTAATTCTGCTTCTGGTGTCCATTGTATTAAATCTTGTCCTGCCATAGATTTCTTAAAAATCAGGTTGGTTAAAGGTGCAGATTGCAAAGCATAGTTTGGGATCCAGCTCCGACAGAAATTAGTCGTACCCAGGAAGGGCATCATTTCCATCTTGGTTGTGGGTTTTGGCACTTGTAAAATCGCTACTTTTCTGTCCTCATCTAGTGTTGTGCCATCTTTGGATATTACATATCCAAGGTATTTCACTTGTTTTCTCCAAAGTTGCAATTTATTTTTGCTTACTTTGTGTCCTTCTACTGCTAAGAATTTTAATAATGCTATAGTGTCTTCCTTACAATCTTGCTGGGTAGGGGCAGCCAGCAGGATGTCATCAACATAAAGTAAAATTTGACTACCTTTTGGTGGGATAAATCCCGCTAGATTACTTGCCATTTCTTGTGAGAATATTGTTGGACTTTCACTATATCCCTGTGGTAGTCACGTATATGTGTACCGTTTCCCCTGAAATGTAAATGCAAACCAATACTGGCTGTCAGGATGTATTGGTATCGAAAAGAATGCATTGCTGATATCTACTACAAAAAAATACTTCTGTTGAGGTTTTAAATCATTCAGCAAGGTATGTGGATCTGGCACCGTAGGTGCTCTTGTTATTACTGTGTCATTTACAGCTTGTAAATCTTGGACCATACGCCATTCTCCGTTTGCTTTTCTAACTGGGAATAAGGGTGTGTTACATGGTGAATTGGGGGATTCCACCAGTATTCCCTTCTTAAGTAAAGCTGCTATGATAGGTTTAATACCTGCCTCTGCATCTTTTCTCAAGGGGTACTGTCTCTTTTGTGGTCTAAATGCTGATTTTGGTGTGATAGTAACTGGTCCTGCTGTGCGAATTAGTCCTACGTCTGATTTTCCTGTTGACCAGAGAGCTTCTGGTATGACTAACAAAGCTTTTTCTTCCTCTTCTAATAAGAGGGTTTCTCAGCTGTCTTTGCTGGACTGCAAGTGTACAGCTGGATGTGTTTGTGTTATCCAGTTCAGTTTCTATTTTTGTATTCCCTGTTCTGACAGTTCTGATTCCGTCTGTTTTTCCCATTTTGTGACTTTTTCTCCTAGGTCTATCCATTTTAAATCTTCCTCTTTAGTTAAACTAACATGCGGTATTAAATTTGATTTGTAAAGTGAAAAGAACTCCTGGGGTAATGAACAGCTAATTACACTGTTCCCTTTCATGTCCCAGTACAAATTACACAGTACTAATCTGTTTGCATGATTTTTAAACAGTTCTTGTTCGTATTCTTTGTCAGGTCCTGGTGTATTACAATAATACAGAGTACAGTGCAACAGGTGCTGTATGTCAATGCAAAGGGAGGGGAACTTACTGATAGCTACATTCATTAACTCTTCAGTTACTGCTCCAGGGCAAGTTGTAACTAAGTCCTGGCTGTACCAGTAAAATGTCTCACCTTCCGTTTGCACTGCAAAAGTATTGGTCTGTCGCTGTGCTTCCATACCCTGCATGGTTGGAACTACTGCTATGCCTAACAGTTGCATAAGATCCCTGCCCAAAAGGTTCACTGGGCATTTTGCAGAAACAACAATTTTGCTTTTCTGGGTTAATCCTGAAACAGGATCTGTTATTGTAATGTTATGGGAGAGAGGCTCCCGATACAGCTGTCCATTAGCTGCTTTTACAAGTATAAAGTCATGTGATTCTGACTTTTCTGGTAGTTTGGAGGGGTGTACCAGGGTCCGTGATGCCCCTGAATCACAGAAGAATTTGACTTCCCTCCCTTCTACCAGGAGTGTCACTTCTGGTTTTGTATCAGCCAAATAGAGCTCTAAGCTCAGTAAGGCTAGGTCTAATATTTTGTTTTCTTCACTATTGGTAGCTTCCTGCACTTCCTCTATTATCACATTCTCTGCTCCTTCTATCACATTGTCATTTGTCTTTTCTCTATTATTCCTATCTAGTGATTCCTGACTTTCATATAGTCAGTCCTCACCCTCATCGTTTTTGTCTTCCACTGCTGCTTTCTTATTTTTCCTGCAATCCCTTGCCATGTGTCCTTTTTTCCCGCATTTGAACCACTCACCTCTTTTCTTTCTCCCTTCAAAGTCCTCTGATCGCTGATCAGATTGTTTATTTCCCTGGGCATTCTTTTTGCCCTTTTGTCTGGACTGTACTAAATAAACTTCTCTATCTTCTACAGCAAATACTTGGGCTTTCTTTTTCTTTTTGTTGTTAAAATGCCTCTCGGCATGTCTAGCATATTCAAACAGCGATTGTAATCTGCTTGTACAATGGTCTACCATATGTTTAGTAATAAAACTACTTATGGGTGCAATACTGCTTTTCAAAAATGCATTCTTTAACTGTTGCTCATATGGGGAATCTTGTGTCTGATCTTCAGGCACTTGCATTCCACAGTGATTGTTAAAGCATTCCAATAATCTGGAAAAATATCCATCAACAGTTTCACTTTCTTGTTGGATGCATTGATTAATGCAAGTCCAGTCTGCCCTAGGCTTCCATTTCTCAGAAATTCGGTCTGTCAAACTTTTCACTCTGTTGTTTAGTTCTGCGCTGCTATGTGGGAGGGGTCTAACTGCAGCATCACGGCGATTCCAGTTGCCACTGATCATGTGCCAATCTGGACCTACTATTTGTCTGACTACTTTTTCTACTTCTTCTCCATTTAAGTGATAACTTAATCTCATGCCCTGTAAGTCTTATAAGAACTTTCTAAAATTAACTTTTGGATGGGGGATTCCCTCTGTGGCTTTCCGGACATCTTCTGGTGTCCACGGTCTGTATACTAAGAGAGTTAGGTCCTGCCCTTCTTGTCCTGCCTGAGGATTTGGTACTTCTATGAGTGGGCATATTTCTTCTTCACTCATAGCCCGTGAATTTCCATTCATTTGATATAATTCAATATCCACTTTTAAATTACGTGTTCAAGACCTAGTCTCGATAGGATCTCTAACAAACGGTAGTGGTTTTATAGGACAACTGGATATTGCGGAGGTGGGTCAGTTGGTTCTTTTGCTTCATATTCCGGTAAGGGAACTGGTAAGGGAACCGAAACTGGAGTGAGCGGAGGAGCTGATGCTATAACCAAGTTATTATCCTCTTTGTCTAGAAACATTGCTTTTGAATTTTTATTCTTTTGTTCTCTTCGGTTTGCTTCCTCAATCCACCTGTGTGCCTGAGGAACTCCTAGTTTACACTGTTTTTTAACCCGACCTTTAGAATCATTTTTTAACTGTCTAATAAGTTTGATAAGTGAGGATCTTTCCAGTTTCCCATCAAATTCATATTTATTAACCCATTTAGTATAATATTTAATGTTGTCGGCGCGTTGTGATTGCATATATTTTGCGTCTTCGGTTAACGGTGGGCTTTGGGGTCTTTTTGTTTTTGTGCATGTATTACCCATTTTGTTCTAACCTTTCAAATGTTACGTAACCCTTTTGTTTTTAATGTGGTACCACCAAGTGTTTACAGTCTCTTCAGACTACCTGCCTACTTATTCTGTTTCCCTGATCTATGACAAGATAGCAATACTTCTGTCCCTGAATTTTAAAAATTATTACAGAACAAATACAATCAAGTCCCTGATCTAAAACAGAAAAAAAGTAGACTCACCTTACCTAAGCCTCAGCGATTGGTCACTCACTGTTCAAATGGAACCCGCCTTCAGTCGTAGATCAGAAAAGTGGCTGGCCTCTTTTGCACGACAATTCAGTCGGAGGTCTTTCAATGAAGGAGATCCGGTGTGTTATCTTCCCTGTGCAGTTTCATGCCACCTGGCCCATCTGATCCCAGGTTAAACGAGGGTTTCCGGTCCGAAGGACCAAAAAAAATGTTAGAGAAAAATACTTTAAAAAGACCAAAAGCATAAGGTTCAGTTCAGGTAACTTTATTCTTGCGCAAGGAGACAAAAAATGCAGTTACAGAGTTTGTCTGGCTAAATCAGGAAGTGTCGCAGTTATTATACCTTTCTTTCAAGACATTGCCCACTACGACTGATGTAGCAGATCACCAGTTCACAATTCTGTTATTTTATAGATATTTCCCATACTTCTAGCTGACTCTTCAAAGTTTTGAAACAGATTTTTCAGTAAACAGGATGGCCTTGATGACCACTGGTCAATTATAACATTCTTACTATGTGATGTTACAAGTCTAGGTACTATGGCTAATTTAAGCACAATGCAAGTACAGATTTCTGAAGCGGTTTATTGTTCGTTATATCTAACTATCTTGCAGCTTGTGCACTTTTTCATCAACTCGAACAGAGCTTATTGTCTATAATGAATGGATCTACAGAAATTATTATTATTCTCCTTTTAATTTCCTGACCTAGCAGAAAATCACCTGCTTTCCAGTACATTTCCAAGGCATAAGCATGTATTTTGCTGTGCTAGCAAACTAGGTCAGAGTGCATCTTGCAGTGTCAGAAAGCATAATTTCAGAAAAGCACATTTGCAGTCTCAAATAAAGCTAATGCTGCATATAGAATAGAAATGTGTTAAATCTTCCCTTATTAAAATAAGCATTGCACACATATGTTAATACATATTTTTCTAACAGCCTGTTTCCCACCTTTCCTGTAACTAGTCTAGTCCAGATATAGATTTGCTATATCTAGGAATGTTTGTAAGCTTCTGAGCCCCCCAAAGCCCTTCTGTGTTGGGGGGAAGCATTTTAGCTTATCAGTGGGAGTGGTAAGCACTAAGTAGCCTATCTACCGCAAGATCCAGGTACAGATTCTTAGTTTTAGCACTTGAATTTGCTTATTCATGCTCAGCACTTGTTCAGAACTTGTTGTTAGCACTAAATAAGCTACAAATTACTACAGCCCTCAACCTCCCTCTTTACTTAGAGGAAAACAGTTGTACTTTCCTCACTTGCTTAGAGAAAAACAGCTCTAATACTCACTTTCCTCACTTGTCTAGAGGAAAGTAGATTTTTATTCAGGCATGTCCAAGGGTCAGCTCCCAGTGTTCTCTCTTGTATATCTGATGAATCTGGGCATCTTGGAGTAATGTAGCAATTGCCTCATGTACACAGACAACCCTCTTCTCCTACCACCCAACACCACAACCTGTGAGAGATGTACTTATCTAGCCAAATTGGAGGTAAAGCTCTCTCCAACTAATACTGAACTTGACAGTCAAGAGGAGAAGGTAAACACTTGCACCATACCACACTTATCACATAGTCCCACTAAACCTACACCACCAAAATCCACACATAGAAACACAAAAACATTCACAGAGGCTCTCAATAATAATCTGTTCAAGCAACAGAGACCTCCAAAGCAGAAACGCAAGCAATCTCCACCCCCCCAACACAACCCAAATGACACATAGCCCACAGACTCAGTGTGCAATAAACCACAGCCCATATGGCAAAACAACGTACCCAACACACTAGTCATAGGTGACTCTATAGTCAGGCACACTGATGTCCCACTCATCAGGCTAAACAAGGATAAGGTTACTGTCAGCTGCCTGTCAGGTGCCAGGATCTGCCACATAACCCATGCACTCAGGTCACTCCACAACAAGTACAAATATGTCTCTGTCATTGTCCATGTTGGTGTGAATGACCTGAGACGTACCTCCCTGGACTACATGAAAAGAGACATGGAAGAGCTCTCCGATCTTGTAGCCCAGGCAGGTATGACCCTAGCTCTGAGTAGCATCCTGCCATCACCCAGAATGATACCATAGTACAAGGACAAAATGATTGACTTCAACAATTGGCTAAGCTTCTGGTCTCATTTTAAGGGGATCTAGTATCTGTCTGTCTGAGATGACATGGTCAACAGACCATGATGCTTTGCCAGAGATGGCCTGCACCTGTCACCCCTGGGATTCCGGATACTGGCTAAGGGTCTTGCTGCCCCTATAGTGCCTTTTTTAGGCAAGGTTCAAATGACAAATTCACCACTGTAACAGGAACAGGCAAGCAAAAACTGAGGGTAATGCTACTCAGTGCTAGAAGTCTAAATCTCAAAAGGCACTCACTAGAGGCACTTAATGGAGAACATTGATATCTGTGCAGTGACTGAGACCTGGTTCAAGGCTCTAGAGAGCACCCGTGCATTACCAGGCTATAACTCATACCACACTTTTCGGCCATCTAACCTGAACCAGAACACCAAAGGTGGAGGTGTGTCCATATTCATTAAGGATATCCACACCTCCAGGCTAGTTGTGCAGCATAATGCATCCAAGGTTATCTAAGTGCAACTAACTCTGGGCAAATCTGCAATCTAAATTGTAACTTGCTACAGATCCCCCATCATGCCCCAGGATTTTCACTCCTCTTTTCTTGATATACTGGAAAATATTAGGGTTCAACTAAACACCCTAATAATGGGTGATTTCAACTACTCCACCATTAACTGGGCAAACTACTCATATACCAACTCCTTCACTCAACGCTTTATGGAATTCATAAATTCCAGTGCCCTGGATCAACTTATCCACACCCCCACCAGGGGCAACAATATCCTAGACCTAGTCATTACCAACATGAGTGACCGGTGTTCCACACCTGAAGTCAACTCCTCGTTGGTCAGATCTGACCATAAGCTAAACACCCTAGATATCCGCATCCCACCCCCACCCACCATTAAGGAAACCATGGTAAAAAATTTCTCCAAAGCCAACTTCGTGCTTCTTAAGACAAAAGTGGCGAACTTCATAACACCCATGCAGATGGACAATACAGTCATGACAGCTGAATCCTACACAAATGCACTCTATAAGCACTTAAACGAGTGCATGGATCGTGCTATCCCAGGCAGAACCAAGACACTATCCTCCAAAAAAGGAAGCCAATCTGGTGGTCCTTTGTCATAAACAAACTCTACAACAGAAGGAAGAAACTGTTGCAAAAGAGAGTAAAACCCTATGAGTGGAGGAGCTCCCTGGTCAGCCTCAGTAAGAAGCTGACATCCCTTATAAGATCCTCCAAAGCTAGCTATGAAAACAAAATTGCCACTTATTCTAAGGGCAACCACAAAGCATTCTATAGCTATGTCAAGAATCTCAATGGCAACACCCAGATCTGCTCTAAGTTACAGCACAACAGCATGAAAATTACAGAACCAACTGATATTGCCAACATCCTCTCACCCCCTAAAGGGCCCATATTAATGCAATAATAATGCAGAGTCCCTGTAATCACATCTATGCAGGTAAAAGCTGCACTCTCTAAAACCAAAAACACAGCATCCATGGGACCGGATAATATCCCAGGCTGTGTTTTACATGAACCTCAGAATGAACTGGCTCCCTACCTAAGCACCATATTCAGTCACAGTCTCACATCAGGCTTTGTGCCCACTGAATGGCACACAGCAACAGTTATCCCACTTCACAAAGAGGGAGCCACTACTGATCCTGGGAACTAGTGCCCTATTAGCCTGATGAGCCTGGTATGCAAGGCCATGGAACGTATCATCATGGAACTCATAAACAAAGACATTGGTAACCTCCAAACTCTGAACCCCACCCAGTATGGATTTGTGAAAGGCAGATCATGCCTTCTGAACTTTATCGACTTCTTTGAGGCAGTCACCAAAGCCGTAGAAGGGTAAGGTGGTTCACACAGCCTATCTTGACCTCGCCAAGGCTTTCAACTAAACTCACTAAACTAGGTATAAATCCCTACATCACAAGATGGGTTGCCAACTGGCTCACTGACAGAACCCACACTGTAAAAGTTGCAGACTCCAAATCTGACTTCAAACCAGTGACAAGTTTGGGATCTACTTCTCTGAAGTACAGGCTAACACAGAAGGCCTCTGGCTAATGAAGTTCGCAGAAGACTGCAAACTAGGAGCCACAGTCAAGTCCCCAAATGAGGTGGACATCCAACAGAAGGGCCTCACTGAGACAGATGCTTGGAGTCAGAGGCATGGCCTCAAGCTCAGTGCCAAAAAGTGCATTGTCATCCCCTTTGGTAAAAACTCTGTACCCATGAACTACCACATAAATGGCAGTCTACTTAACTCCAAATGTGTGATAAGAGACCCTGGGACCCAGCTGGACAGTAGTCTCTCCTCTGATAATCACAAAGCCGCAGTAGTCAGTAAATCCTTCTATGTGGCACACCTCATCACAAAAGGGTTATCATCCAGGAAAAAAGAGGTAATTGTTCCCCACCACTCATCACTCATTAGACCCATTATAGAGTACAGCACCCCTTTTGGAATATACCTCACAAGACATCTGCAGCAGCTAGAAAGGCCACAGAAATACCTCACAAAGAGGATTACCATTCTCAAACAGATGCCCTACACTGACTGTGTCAAAAAACTCCAGCTTTACTCTGTAGCATATCACCTACTCCGAGGAGATCTCTGCCTAAAAAGCTATAAAGCTATGTTAAATCCAGAGCTGTTATTCATACTACGCCTAAAGAAATCCCAATCCCTCCAAGCTACACACTCTAGGGGCCAAAACCTTGTCACCACAATAAACAGAACATGCTGGAGGGATAGATTCCTGTCCCAGAGACTTCCTGTACTCTGGAACAAGCTACCCATCCATGTCAAGCAAAGTTCCTTATTAGCACTCTTCAAGAAAAATCTTGATGAGTGAATGGGAAATAGGAAATACACCCCGGGGATCACTTCTGTGGCTCTGCTTGACAGGGGCACAGGAAATTAACTGTCTTTGGTGGCATAAGCCAGGGAATGTTGTTGGCTAGGCTTACTTAGGCCCTTGGGCCGATAGCCTAGTACCTACCTATGAACCTATGAACACTTGTTTCTACATTATTAACATAATTTGACATGATATTTTCATTTTTATAAATGTTCAGCATTACCGTTCACCAAATCATCATTATCTTCTTTATCTACGTTCACATTTTCAACAGCATTTTTGTGTGTAATTTGGTTATATTCTGATCAAACATGATCGGTCTTATATTACATTTAGTTTCTTGAGGATAAACTCAGTTTTGCTATTGGACACTTCTTTTTTTCTACACTGTAGGCTTTCCTTCTTGCCATGGCCAGGTGAGTTTCACAACCACAGTAATAGCAGATCTTATGTTGCCCCAATAACTCACTGTACTCCTTATGCTATATACATTTATTTCACTTGATATATGAATCAACTTACTGTCACACATTTTTAGTTACACCCAAAATGCCCATGCCCCGGACCAAACTTGTCATTCATTCGTCTATCCATCCCTTTCCTTGGTGAATGCAGTTTCATGTAGGGATGCTAAATATTCCACCCTTTTTCATTTAGGTAATATGTCCTGAACTGTACCCACAACTTTCTCTTGGCATTGCAATACAACAGAGTAAACAAGACAAGGTGCGCTTTCTTTTGAATTGTAGCTTGAGGCTAATAGCATTATCTTTAACAGTTGTATCCCATTACTATTCAAAAATGAGCACGCTGATTGGACAGACCAACCAGCATGCCCTTTGTAATTTGAGTATTTACAAATAGAAAAAAGTCTGGTCGCAAAAGTACCATTGAGCAGCCTGACTTTCTTCTATTCATGTATGCTATGGAGTATATATACCAAGTATCTAGATTTTCACAGAATATCCAGATTTTTGCCTCATATTTTTGGTCTGTTACTCGGAAAATTTGTGGTTTTCTGACAAACCACTGAGAAGTGAAGTCACTAAGTAATGATACACATTTGCATTTCAGACTTCATATCCTTCGGACAATGCATGCTAACACAAATCTTTTTAATCTAGCAATTTTCTAAGTTTATAAGAGAAACGTTTACAATTGGTCCATATTTTGGGGCCTTTGTCCCCAGTTACTTAAGTCTTTATTCACATTTATTGAGCTAAGAAGTTGACAGGTACTTATGGAGGGCAGAGCAAAGTAAAATCAGGTATGTTCTGCAAAACTAAAGAAACATACCTAATTTTCCTTGTATTTTTGCCCTGTCCATCTCATACCTCTAAACCGTCTGGATTTTATAGTTAAAAAAAAAAAAAAAAATGAAGATCTTCCTTTCTCGATCACTTCTTTTCAACAGCACTGACGTACTGTGGAAGCATGGGAAAGTAAGTCCCATACACATGCCCAGTACATCAGCAAATGCAGAAGAATTAAGAAACAACATGAAGGAACACTATGGTGCTGTTATACAAAGACATTATTTAAGGAAGGTAAGAAATTTCTTTCTTAAATAATGTTATTGTATAATAGCGATAACCAACTTGTGGGTATATGGGTATATGAGGATTTACCGACGGTTGGTTTAGTTTAATAACTCGAGCTTCACCCTTGTGATCAAACCATGCCAAACATGGTAAGTCCTCATATACCCACACCCACTCATTGGTTATTGCTTAATTGGCTCACAGAATTGCTCCCAGCTTAAATAATTAATGATCACACAGCCTTTAGTTTAATTCCTAATGGCACTGCAACATGGCTCCAAACAAAGTCGCATTAGAAGACCGAAGATGCACTCTTTCGAATGCGTCTTGGTCGAACGTAAAAGGCAGAAAATGGAAAATATCGAAGCGGCTGTTAAGCAAATTCTTTCCCTGGGAAAGAATTTGCTTGGCTGCTTCGGTACTTCGCCATTTTCGGCACTGTAATGGGGGGTGTGGGGGCGAAGACTCCCACTTAATGAAATGTTTAAATTAATTTTTATTTTTTTGTTGAAACAGCGATTTTTTTTCCCTTGGGGAAAAAAAAAATCACTGTTCTGACACTTCGACATTGTAAGCTTTCGCTTACATAGGGTCGATCAATCACAGTTCACTTTTTTAAGCGTTCAGTGATTTAATATAGACCCGTGTTGCAACACAACCTCATTTTTGTTTTACTAGTTCTTACAACAGGTCTGTTTTTATTTCTACTCCAAGCAGGAACATATTACTTGCACTCTGTGCTGCTGCAGACACAGCATTTTATTTTTTCTTAGTTGCTATAGTAAATCCAAAGTTCTTATACATGCTTCCCTACTCATCTCATGGCACTACCTTCTGCCATTTCTGCATTCCAAACCTCTACTAGGTTTACATTCCTATCCAGGTTATGACCCTCCATTTCTACTTGCTGACCTTTCTGCACACAGTATTCAAACAATTCTTGCCAGGACAAGTGGAGTCATCATTATGTTTTCTCTCTTAATCGTCAGTACAACTAACATTTTATTGCCTAGTTCACATTCTGACATATCCATAATTTGTCATGCATCTTCATTTTGCACATTTTTAATTCCAGCAATTTCTCACAGTTCCACATCATGCAACTTACCTTTCTCTTTCCCCTTAGCCTTCACCAGCTTTCTTGTTAGAAGCAAATATCCAGCTCCCTCTAGAGATGAAAAGAGTAAGAGAATTTCCCTGATGCCCTGGTCAAATTTCTTTAGTCATTACAAATACCATGTCAGGTCTCTCCTGAAAACAGACCAATGACTTAGTGTAGATAACCCAGTCAAGTTAGAGAATGGAGAACTGCAACTGTCATCACTCTACACAATTATTGTGGACCTGATAAACAAAAACAAAGGAAATCTTCAAACACTGGACCCATCCTAGTTCATTTTCATCAAGGGCAGGTCATGTATACAAAACGTGGTGAACTTTTTTGAGAAGGTCACTAGAGCCATGGATAAGGGCAAAATGGTACATACTGCTTACCTTTACCTGGCAAAAACATTTGACACAATAACACACTTGGCTATTATAAACAAACTCACCATAAATCCCTATGTCACCTGAAGGAAAGCCCAATGACTCACAATCTATTCCTCTAAGAGGCCTATCATTACTGGTGTCCCAAAGGTCTTGGTACGGGGACCTCACCTGTTTGGAATGTGCTTCTCTGAAGTTAAAACAAATGTAGAGGACCTTTGGCTGATCAAATTTGCTGATGACTGCAAGCTGGGTGCAATCCACCTAAGATGTAGATAACCTCCAGGAAGGTCTGGCACAGACAAATAAATAATTGGTGCCAGAACCATGGCCTAAAACTCAATGCAAAAAAATGCATAATTATATCCTTTGAGAAGACGACTACCTCTGCAAATTACAACATTGGTAACAATACCCTAAGAGTAGACCCAGTGGTAAGGGACTTGGGAACTCTGGTTGAGAGTAGCCTAAAGTTTGATCACCATGTGTCCATAGTAGTGAGAAAACCTTTCTACATGATGCAACTTATAAGTGAGGGCATGGTATCCCACTCTAAGGAAATCATAATTTCACTATATTCATCCCTCATTAGACCAACAATCAAGTATAATGCATCCTTCAGCATGTACCAGACCAGACATTTGCAACAACTGGAGTGGCTGCAGTGGTTCCTCACTAAAAGAATACAGGGTTTAAATATGTCCTTTTCCCTCCGCCTCAAAGCCCTGTACCTGTAGTCAGTGTTATACAGACTACTTAGGGGTAATCTATGCCTAACCTACAAGTTATTCTCTGATGCAGCCCTGATGGAGCTGCTACACATTCACAAAACAAACAACACTAGAAATGCCCAGTCTAAGGATCTAAACCTTGTCTGTGACATAAACAAAACATGTTGGAGGGATAGATATGTATTTCAGAGATTACCCCTTCTCTGGAACAACTCCCCATTCATGTGAAACAGAGCTCTTCCCTAAGCCTATTCAAATACAATTTGGACCAAATGGATGGGAAAATGAAAATTCATCCCTGGCTTGTCATGCTTGGCCTTTATGGACAGGGACAGTTTGTAGATACCCTAAGTCACAGGCATATACCAAAGTCATTCTAGCCCGTGGGTATTGATAATTGGGAAAATTGGGACATGAATGGCTTGGCTGAAAAATGCTCTAGGGCTGTTAGCCTAGTAGTCCTCCTATAATCCTATGATAAATAAAGGATGGATAGATAGATAGATAGATAGATAGATAGATAGATAGATAGATAGACAGACAGACATACAGATAGATGAATGATAAAGGTCATTGTTTCCTTGAACCTCTTTACATTTTGTGGCATATTAGAGTTGGATAAATAAATGACTTTGTAGAGTTTGTACAGAAATCTGTATTTGTTTTCTGAACATTTTTTTATTACTTAACCATCTACTGATAATTTGGATACCAACCTGACTACTATCATATAGCATTGATTAATCCCCACCTTTACTGCTAATTTGGATACCAGCAC
Organism: Protopterus annectens; assembly: GCF_019279795.1. Classification (NCBI taxonomy): domain Eukaryota; kingdom Metazoa; phylum Chordata; order Ceratodontiformes; family Protopteridae; genus Protopterus; species Protopterus annectens. The sequence goes on along the minus strand of NC_056729.1, from coordinate 1,229,883,823 downwards.
TATTAAAATTATACAAATCTTTTCCTCTTGAGTCTTCTCCCTCTTAAAGCATGCCTCATCTGTTACATGTGACGAATGAAACATTTTACATTTTAAATGTCAAAGATGACAGCTGTGTGGTATGGAGCTTAGGTATGTATCTGTCCAGATAAACACATAGCATGTCTGTACTGATATAGATAGATGAACATTTGAGCAGCCCGTCTGTTTGCAACCATGCTGTTTTATTACCTTTCTAGTACTGCAAAAGCACAGCTGCCTGAATGTTAATTCAGTATTCCCCATATTTAGTTTGCACTGACTGAGAATTTTTGATAATCAATAATGTAAAATTGTCTACTTGCAGATATGATCACTTAGCTTTTGCCTTTTTTCAAATTAAGACTTTCCAATTAAGCATGCTTGTCCTGTGGTAAAAATGTATCTTACAACAAAGTATCAACATCATTTAGGAGGATTATATTAGTTATGGATTGCAGCAGTTTCAGAAGTGGATGATTTTAGGGGTCTAGTCCATTTTGTCAATAATAACCAACCCATCAACCATAGTCACATCAAGTTTAAGCTCTTGACTTGTTAGCTAATTCATCAGCATGCTGCAAACTTACATAAATAACCATGCTTTTGGAGGGGGGCAAGCCCCCCTTGCATCCTCTATGTAAGGAAATGCACGCTTCTCACCCCCTACTACTTATTCATACTAACCCCAATTTTACATTGTTCTGAAGAAAAGACAGTAGTCCAATATCTAAACAAAGAACTGTTCCCTTTAATCGC